>NC_088419.1:98983676-99283676 GCF_034236695.1 Oncorhynchus nerka
GGGCTGAATAATTTTGCACGCCAAAGGTCACAAAGTTCAAGGGGGCCGAATACTTTTGCAAGGCACTGTAGTCACCAAAAACGTTTTTAGGGCCTTCCTCTGACACCGCCTGGCATAGGGGTCCTGGATGCCCCAATGATGTACTGGGCATCCCTCTGTAGTGCCTTACAGTTGGATGCAGAGCATACCAGGCGGTGATGCAACAGGTCAGGATATTCTTGATGGTGCTGCTGTAGAACTTTTTGAGGGCGATCATCTTCCTTGTCTTAATAATGGTGTTGGAGTCGTGCTTGGCCACGCAGTCGTGGGTGAACAGGGAGTACAGGAGGAGACTAAGCACACACCACTGAGGGGCCCCAGAGCTTTGAGGGCACTATGGTGTTGAATGCTGAGCTGTGGTCAATGAACAGCATTCTCACATAGGTGTTCCTTTTTCCAGTTGGGAAAGGGCAGTGTGGAGTGCGAATGAGATTGCGTCATCTGTGGATCTGCTGGGGCAGTATGTAAATTGGACTGGGTCCAGGGTTTCTGGGATAATGGTGTTGATATGAGCCATGACCAGTATTTCAAAGCACTTCATGGCAACTGACATGAGTGCTATGGGGCGGTAGTCATATAGGCAGGGTACCTTAACTTTCTTGGGCACAGGTGATGTGCTTGAAACATGTAGGTATTACAGAGTCAGTCAGGGACAGGTTGAAATGTCAGTGAAGACACTTGCCAGTTGGTCCGCGTATGCTCTGAGTACACGTCCTGGTAATTCGTCTGGCACCGCGGCCTTGTGAATGTTGACGTGTTTAAAGGTCTTGCTCACATCGGCTATGGAGAGTGTGATCACACAGTCGACCGGAACAGCTGGTGCTCTCATGCATGCTTCAGTGTTGCTTGCCACGAAGTGAGCATCAAAGGCATTTCGCCCGTCTGGTAGTCTCGCGTCACTGGGCAGCTCGCGGATGCGTCTCCCTTTGTAGTCTGTAATAGTTTGCAAGCCCTGCCACATCTGACTAGCATCAGAGCCGGTGTAGTAGGATTCAATCTTAGTCCTGTATTGACACTTTGCCTGTTTGATGTTTCGTCTGAGGGCATAAGATGATTTCGTGTCCCGCTCCTTGAAAGTAGCAGCTCTAGCCTGTAGCTCCGTGCGGATGTTGCCTGTGATCCATGGCTTCTGGTTGGGATATGTACGTACAGTCACTGTGGGTACGTCGTCTATGTACTTATTGATGTAGCTGGTGACTGAGGTGATATACTCCTAAATACCATTCGATGAATCCTGGAACATATTTCAGTCTAGCAAAACAGACCTGTAGCTTAGCATCCACGTCATCTGACCAATTCCGTATTGAGCGAGTCACTGGTACTTCATTCTTTAGTTTATGCTTGTAAGCGGGAATCAGGAGGATAGAATTATGGTCAGATTTTCGAAATGGAGGGTGAGGGAGAGCTTTGTACATGTCTCTGTGTGAAAGGTGGTCTAGTTTTTGTGACATGCTGGTAGAAATGAGGGAAAAAAGATTTCAGTTTGCCTGCATTAAAGTCCCCAGTCACTAGGAGTGCCGTTTCTGGATGACCATTTTCTTGTTTGCTTATGGCCTTATTCCGCTCATTGAGTGCGGTCTTAGTGCCAGCGTCGGCTTGTGAAGGTAAATGGACGGCTACAAAAAACATAGATGAAAACTCTCTTGGTAGATAGTGTGGTCTACAGCTTATCATTAGGTACTCTAACCTCAGGTGAGCAATACCTCGAGCCTTCTTTAATATTAGACATCACGCACCAGCTGTTATTGACAAATAGACACACACCCCCACCCCTCGTCTTACCGGACGTAGCTGTTGTATCCTGCTGATGCATGGAAAACAGCCCTGCTCCCACTCAGCCCAGTCCAAGCTCTTTTCTGTCCTGGTACCCCAATGGTGGAACCAGCTTCCCCCTGAAGCTAGGACAACCGTGTCCATCTTCTAAAACCCTACCTCTTCAAACAGTATCTGAGTGGCTCTCCCATAGACACCAATGCAATAGCTGCTGCGTCTGGTCGAGTCCTCTCTTCCGGGTTGGAGCGAGCCGGTCGCATCCGCGCTTCGGTCTGCAGGTTGTATAACTTTTTCATTACATTTCATTACATTTCATTATAGTACAACGGTCTGATTTGTCTAATCTTAGCAATTTCTTCTCAGCTAGCTACATAGTCGTCGTTGTATCAAAGATAATTGCGTAATTATCGTATTTCGTCATCTCCTATCTGCCCAACACGTTCACCGTCTACCGTAGCACTGTAGTAACTATCACACTCAACTGAACGACTTGATTAGTGTAGTGTTAGCTAGCTACATAGTTGTCTTTGCTGTCTTCGTATCCAAGATAATTGTGTAGCTTAGAGTATGGAGTCTTAGAGTGATAATTGCGTTATTATCGTATTTCGTCGTCCTCCTATCTGCCTAGCAGCTAGCCAGCTAGCATACATTCACCGGCTACCGTAGCACTGTAGTAACTATCACACTCAACTGAACGACTTGATTAGTGTAGTATTAGCTAGCTACATAGTTGTCTTTGCTGTCTTCGTATCCAAGATAATTGTGTAGTTTAGAGTGTGTAGTCTTAGAGTGATTATCTTAATTCACCGAGGTTAGCTAGCCAGCTATTTTGTCGTCCTTAACGTAGGAGACACTCCTAGCTAGCCAATAGCCAGCTAACGCCTACTGAATAGAACTTTCGCATTCCGGTCGCATTCCGCTTCGCTCCACAGGTAGTATCACATTTTCATTTCATTTCATTACAGTCCCAACGGTGTGATTTGTTTGATCGTAGCTAGCTACATAGCTAGCTACATAGCCGTCTTTGTTTCAAAGATAATTGTGTAGTCTAGAGCGATTTTCTAGGTTAGCTAGCCAGCTATTGTCGTTCTCCTAACGCAACGTAACGTAACCAACACTGCTAGCTAGCCAGCTAGCTCCCGAAAAGCAGCATTGTAGAAACTTCACACTCAACGGTACGACTTGATTAGGGTAGTGTCAACAACGCAGCTAGCCTACCCCAGCAGTACTGTATCATTTTAATCATTTTAGTCAATTAGATTCTTGCTACGTAAGCTTAACTTTCTGAACATTCGAGACGTGTAGTCCACTTGTCATTCCAATCTCCTCTGCATTAGCGTAGCCTCTTCTCTAGCCTGTCAACTATGTGTCTGTCTATCCCTGTTCTCTCCTCTCTGCACAGACCATACAAACGCTCCACACCGCATGGCCGCGGCCACCCTAATCTGGTGGTCCCAGCGCGCACGACCCACGTGGAGTTCCAGGTCTCCGGTAGCCTCTGGAACTGCCGATCTGCGGTCAACAAGGCAGAGTTCATCTCAGCCTATGCCTCCCTCCAGTCCCTCGACTTCTTGGCTCTGACGGAAACATGGATCACCACAGACAACACCGCTACTCCTACTGCTCTCTCTTCGTCCGCCCACGTGCTCTCGCACACCCCGAGAGCTTCTGGTCAGCGGGGTGGTGGCACCGGGATCCTCATCTCTCCCAAGTGGTCATTCTCTCTTTCTCCCCTTACCCATCTGTCTATCGCCTCCTTTGAATTCCATGCTGTCACAGTTACTAGCCCTTTCAAGCTTAACATCCTTATCATTTATCGCCCTCCAGGTTCCCTCGGAGAGTTCATCAATGAGCTTGATGCCTTGATAAGCTCCTTTCCTGAGGACGGCTCACCTCTCACAGTTCTGGGCGACTTTAACCTCCCCACGTCTACCTTTGACTCATTCCTCTCTGCCTCCTTCTTTCCACTCCTCTCCTCTTTTGACCTCACCCTCTCACCTTCCCCCCTACTCACAAGGCAGGCAATACGCTCGACCTCATCTTTACTAGATGCTGTTCCTCCACTAACCTCATTGCAACTCCCCTCCAAGTCTCCGACCACTACCTTGTATCCTTTTCCCTCTCGCTCTCATCCAACACTTCCCACACTGCCCCTACTCGGATGGTATCGCGCCGTCCCAACCTTCGCTCTCTCTCCCCCGCTACTCTCTCCTCTTCCATCCTATCATCTCTTCCCTCTGCTCAAACCTTCTCCAACCTATCTCCTGATTCTGCCTCCTCAACCCTCCTCTCCTCCCTTTCTGCATCCTTTGACTCTCTATGTCCCCTATCCTCCAGGCCGGCTCGGTCCTCCCCTCCCGCTCCGTGGCTCGACGACTCATTGCGAGCTCACAGAACAGGGCTCCGGGCAGCCGAGCGGAAATGGAGGAAAACTCGCCTCCCTGCGGACCTGGCATCCTTTCACTCCCTCCTCTCTACATTTTCCTCCTCTGTCTCTGCTGCTAAAGCCACTTTCTACCACTCTAAATTCCAAGCATCTGCCTCTAACCCTAGGAAGCTCTTTGCCACCTTCTCCTCCCTCTTGAATCCTCATCCCCCTCCCCCCCTCCTCCCTCTCTGCAGATGACTTCGTCAACCATTTTGAAAAGAAGGTCGACGACATCCGATCCTCGTTTGCTAAGTCAAACGACACCGCTGGTTCTGCTCACACTGCCCTACCCTGTGCTCTGACCTCTTTCTCCCCTCTCTCTCCAGATGACATCTCGCGTCTTGTGACGGCCGGCCGCCCAACAACCTGCCCGCTTGACCCTATCCCCTCCTCTCTTCTCCAGACCATCTCCGGTGACCTTCTCCCTTACCTCACCTCGCTCATCAACTCATCCCTGACCGCTGGCTACGTCCCTCCTGTCTTCAAGAGAGCGAGAGTTGCACCCCTTCTGAAAAAACCTACACTCGATCCCTCCGATGTCAACAACTACAGACCAGTATCCCTTCTTTCTTTTCTCTCCAAAACTCTTGAACGTGCCGTCCTTGGCCAGCTCTCCCGCTATCTCTCAGAATGACCTTCTTGATCCAAATCAGTCAGGTTTCAAGACTAGTCATTCAACTGAGACTGCTCTTCTCTGTATCACGGAGGCGCTCCGCACTGCTAAAGCTAACTCTCTCTCCTCTGCTCTCATCCTTCTAGACCTATCGGCTGCCTTCGATACTGTGAACCATCAGATCCTCCTCTCCACCCTCTCCGAGTTGGGCATCTCCGGCGCGGCCCACGCTTGAATTGCGTCCTACCTGACAGGTCGCTCCTACCAGGTGGCGTGGCGAGAATCCGTCTCCTCACCACGTGCTCTCACCACTGGTGTCCCCCAGGGCTCTGTTCTAGGCCCTCTCCTATTCTCGCTATACACCAAGTCACTTGGCTCTGTCATAACCTCACATGGTCTCTCCTATCATTGCTATGCAGACGACACACAATTAATCTTCTCCTTTCCCCCTTCTGACGACCAGGTGGCGAATCGCATCTCTGCATGTCTGGCAGACATATCAGTGTGGATGACGGATCATCACCTCAAGCTGAACCTCGGCAAGACGGAGCTGCTCTTCCTCCCGGGAAGGACTGCCCGTTCCATGATCTCGCCATCACGGTTGACAACTCCATTGTGTCCTCGTCCCAGAGCGCTAAGAACCTTGGCGTGATCCTGGACAACACCCTGTCGTTCTCAAATAACATCAAGGCGGTGGCCCGTTCCTGTAGGTTCATGCTCTACAACATCCGCAGAGTACGACCCTGCCTCACAGGAAGCGGCGCAGGTCCTAATCCAGGCACTTGTCATCTCCCGTCTGGATTACTGCAACTCGCTGTTGGCTGGGCTCCCTGCCTGTGCCATTAAACCCCTACAACTCATCCAGAACGCCGCAGCCCGTCTGGTGTTCAACCTTCCCAAGTTCTCTCACGTCACCCCGCTCCTCCGCTCTCTCCACTGGCTTCCAGTTGAAGCTCGCATCCGCTACAAGACCATGGTGCTTGCCTACGGAGCTGTGAGGGGAACGGCACCTCAGTACCTCCAGGCTCTGATCAGGCCCTACACCCAAACAAGGGCACTGCGTTCATCCACCTCTGGCCTGCTCGCCTCCCTACCACTGAGGAAGTACAGTTCCCGCTCAGCCCAGTCAAAACTGTTCGCTGCTCTGGCCCCCCAATGGTGGAACAAACTCCCTCACGACGCCAGGACAGCGGAGTCAATCACCACCTTCCGGAGACACCTGAAACCCCACCTCTTTAAGGAATACCTAGGACAGGATAAAGTAATCCTTCCCCCCCCCTTAAAAGACCTAGATGCACTATTGTAAAGTGGCTGTTCCACTGGATGTCATAAGGTGAAAGCACCAATTTGTAAGTCGCTCTGGATAAGAGCGTCTGCTAAATGACTTAAATGTAAATGTTAAATGTTAATTGAACCAGAAAAAAACTGTGACCCCTAACCTCTGACCCCTCACCCTGCCCTAAACCCTCTCCTGAGCAATGTCAACTGCCTCATAAAATTGCCAAATACACTAATTTAAAGGGGTGTACACATAATTTTTGTATAGATGGTGTATAATGATCTGGCTTCATCACATTCAGGTTAAGATATTAGGATCTGTATAGACTAGTACAAGTAAATGATCAATTTCAATGTAAGGGTTTTGTGATGTAAACTTCTAAATGAGTAGTATATATACATACAGACGTGCTCAAATTTGTTGGTACCCCTCCACAAAAAAATGAATGCACAATTTTCTCTGAAATAACTTGAAACTGACCAAAGTAATTGGCATCCACCATTGTTTATTCCATATTTAATATAAATCAGACTTTGCTTTAGATTTTTTTGTTCAACATAAAATTGTAAATGGCATGGACAAAAATGATGGATCCCATAACCTAATATTTTGTTGCACAACCTTTTAGAGGCAATCACTGCAATCAAACGTTTTCTGTAGCTCTCAGTGAGACTTCTGCACCTGTTAACAGATAGTTTGGCCCACTCTTCCTGAGCAAACTGCTCCAGCTGTCTCAGGTTTGATGGGTGCCTTCTGCACCTGTTAACAGGTAGTTTGGCCCACTCTTCCTGAGCAAACTGCTCCAGCTGTCTCAGGTTTGATGGGTGCCTTCTCCAGACTGCAAGTTTCAGCCCTTTCCATAGATGTTCGATAGGATTCAGATCAGGACTCATAAAGGCCACTTCAGAATAGTCCAATGTTTTGATCTTATCCATTCTTGGGTGCTTTTAACTGTGTGTTTTGGGTCATTATCCCATGACCTGCGACTGAGACAGATCTTTCTGACACTAGGCAGCATGTTTCGCTCCAGAATGCCTTGATAGTCTTGAGATTTCATTGTGCTCTGCACAGATTTAAGGCACCCTGTGCCAGGCGCAGAACCAAAACATAACCCAGCCCCCTCCATATTTCACTGCAGGTGTGGTGTTCTTTCCTTTGAAAGCATCATTTTTTCCTCTGTGAACATAGAGCTGATGTGAATTGCCAAAAAGCTCCAGTTTTGGCTCATCTGTCCACAGGACATTCTCCCAGAAGGATTGTGGCTTGTCAATATGTAGTCTGTCTTTTTTATGTTTTTCTTTCAAAAGTGGAGTTCTGATGTGTCTTCTTCCATGGAGCCCATTTTAGCTCAAAAAGCGACAGATGGTGCCATCAGAAACTGACGTACCTCCACTTTGGAGTTCAGCTTGTATCTCTTTGGCAGTTATCCATTGTTATTTTTCTACCTTTCGCACTCTCCTTCTGTTCAATCTGGGGTCGATGTTCCTCTTGCGGCCGCGCCCAGGGAGGTTGGGCCACGCCCAGGGAGGTTGGGCCGCGCCCAGGGAGGTTGGGCCGCGCCAAGGGAGGTTGGGCCGCGCCAAGGGAGGTTGGGCCACGCCCAGGGAGGTTGGGCCACGCCCAGGGAGGTTGGGCCACGCCAAGGGAGGTTGGGCCACGCCCAGGGAGGTTGGGCCGCGCCAAGGGAGGTTGGCTACAGTTCCATGGAACTTAAACTTCTTCATATTTGCAACTGTTGTCACAGCAACATCAAGCTGCTTGGAGGTGGTCTTGTAGCCTTTACCATGCTTGTCTATTATTGTCTTTCTGATCCCCTCAGACAAATCTCTCCTCAGCTTTCTCTGGTCCATGTTCAGTGTGGTGTATACAATGATACCAAACAGCACAGTGACTACTTTTCCCCCATTTAAATAGGCTGAATGACAAAATTAGTTTGAAATATCACTAATCCAATTATTTATTATATTTTCTAAGGCAGGGGTGTCAAAGTCAAATGGACGGAGGGCCAAATAAAAAAATCAGCTACAAGACGAGGGCCGGACTGTTCGAATGTTCATTGAAAATTTTTTAAATGACGCATATAGTCTAGTGAACCTAATTGAACCTACTGAAAACCTAACAAATATATTACAATATGATCAGATAAATAAAGCAATATTTTCTTATGGCTCTGTCAGTAATCTTTAATTTTCAACAGACACAAAAGACAAATTTCCTTTATATAAATATCCCCATAACATGAACATTAAATGAAAGAAACCGGTATTCAAGGCACCATCAGTAGACTATATTTTCTATTTTAGCAAAAGTGGGCTAAATTTACTTCAAAGAAAAACAATAATAGCAATTTTCTATCATCCACTCAACTGAAATATTTTTAAAATATAATTGGATTGAAATACAAAAATAAAGTGCAAAAATCTATTAATCAAAAACAACACTTTGTTTAAGGAGAAGTAACATGCAGTGAAAACAAATATTAAATTTTAACTTTAAACTTGAACTGAGTAAAAACTCTAAATATGTGATTGCACAGTAATGTTCACTTGTTTGAGGTTGAGGTGATACTTGGTGGTGTCCCATCTTTTCCACAAGTTCATCAATGTTCGGGGTAAGGCTCTGAGCTGAAGAAATCCTCAGAATTGAGTGGAGGTGTTCAGCAGTAAGTCGACTTCTGTGTGATGTTTTGTTCAGGTTCATCAAAGAAAACAGTTGTTCACACAGGTATGTGCTGCCAAACATAGACAACGTTTGAGCAGCCTGGATGCGCAGCTGGGGCATTGTGCCGGGAGGAAACGGGCGAACTCCGCAGCACCCACTGCCGCATATTTTGCCCTCAGTGCATCATTGCATTGGAGGTCAATCAACTCCATTTGGAGGTTTGGTGGTGAGCTTTCCACGTCAACAGCAAATGGGTTACCGAGCAGTTCCAACCTGCTTTTTGTGCTTCAAAGTCAGCAAATCGGCGTCGAAAGTCAGCGGCAAGCATACCTATTTTATCAGCCAACTGTGTGCTCGGGAACGCACTGGTAGAGAGCTTCTCTTTCATGGTCTGGCAGCTGGGAAAGTGGCTCAAATTTTCTTTCCGCATCTGCGTCTCCCACAGAGTCAGTTTGGTTTTAAATGCCTTCACTGTACTGTACATATCAGAGATGACACGATCCCGACCCTGCAGCTGCAAGTTTATTGCATTCAGATGACTTGTCACACAGAAAAGCCATTTCACACAGAAACATTTCGTCTCGGAAATTGTCTTTCCCTTTGCTGTCCAAGAACAGACAAATCTCCTCACGATCGAAACATCTTTGAAGCACCTTTCCCTGGCTTAGCCATCGCACCTCTGTGTGATAAGGCAAATCACCATGCTCCGTTTCTAACTCCGTCAGAAATGCCTTGAACTGGCGGTGATTCAAACCTTTGGCTCTGATAAAGTTAACTGTGCGCGTGATGATGCTCATTACATGCTCCATTTTCAAGGCTTTACATGATACAATGATAAGCTGTCAGCTCACCTGTCGCGTTTTCCTCTTGCATCTTTTCCCGTATCTTCCGCTCCTGTGTCCACACATCGCAGGTGCTCCGTCGGTTGTCAAACCCACGAGTTTTTCCCAAGCTCCATCTCATTTACACATCTTGACACCTCTTCATACAAATCATGCCCCGTAGTTGTGCCATGCATAGGACGTAAAGCCAAAACTCCTCTGTCACGCTTAGGTTGGAGTCCACTCCGCGGATGAAAATTGACAACTGGGCAATGTCAGAAATGTCGGTGCTCTCATCCACAGCCAAGGAATATGCAATAAAATCTTTTCCCTTTTTCACAAGCTGCTCTTTTAGATTGATGGACAACTGGTCTACTCTCTCGGCAATGGTGTTTCTGCTCAGACTCACATTTAAAAAGAGTTGCCTTTTTCTGGGCAAACTTCGTCACAAACTTTAATCATGCAGTTTTTGATGAAATCCCCCTCCGTAAATGGCCGGGCTGATTTAGCGATCTCTTCTGCCAAAATAAAACTGGCCTTGACAGCAGCCTGGCCTTGTGATTTGGCTTTTTTTGAACAGAGCCTGTCGAGATTTGAGGCCTCGTTTTAATTCCTCTGCCTTTTGTAGCCTTTGTTCCATGTCCATATTCTTGTTTTTGTCCGCGTGTTTCGTTTCATAATGTCGTCTCAGATTATACTCTTTCAGTACCGCCACACTTTCTCCACACAGAAGACACACAGGTTTTCCAGCTACCTTCGTGAACATATACTCCGACTCCCACCTTGTTTGAAACCCCCGGTTCTCAGTATCCACCTTCCGTTTTGCCATTTTTGATGGGTATCTGAAAGTTAATTTTACTGTGATGCTGACGACTGCTGTGCCAATAAATATTGAAATGAAGCAGCCTACTGCTCGGTGCGTCACCTTTGCATTGTGGGAAATGTAGTATTGGTGCGTGTAAAAGATCTGCGGGCTGCCGGCTTGCTGCGGGCCGGTTCTAATAATAAATCAAGATCATCCCAGGGGCCGTAAAAAACCTTCTTGCGGGCCGGATGTGGCCCGCGGGCCTTGACTCTGACATATGTGTTCTAAGGGATACCAACAATTGTGTACAGGCCATTTTAGAGTCTCTTTAAGCAATAATTAATCTCTTTTTACAGCTTCTTTGCTTTATTCTATGACATACCAAAGGCATACATTATAAAATAGTTTTTAATTTCATCACTTTTCAGGAGGAATGAAGCATTATTTCAATGAGATGTAAGGGTACCAACACATCTGAGCATGTCTGTATATTATATGATACTAGGAGGAGAATTTAAAATCACAATGTTGTTTGGCCAAACGCTTACAACTGATGCTGCTATTTATACAAGTAGATTTACAATACAGGTGAATAGCTATTTATACGATATAGATTTACTATGCTACAATGCTGCTGAATAGCTGTTTATACAAACAAATTTACTATGCTACAATTCTGGTGAATAGCTGTTTATACTAGAGGTCGACCGATTATGATTTTTCAACGCCAATACCGATACCGATTATTGGAGGACAAAAAAAAAAGCCGCTACCGATTAATCGGCCGATTTTAAAAATGTATTTGAAATAATGACAATTACAACAATACTGAATGAGAAGATAGTAAAAGTGCAATATGTGCCATGTAAGAAAGCTAACGTTTAAGTTCCTTGCTCAGAACATGAGAACATATGAAACCTGGTGGTTCCTTTTAACATGAGTTTTCCCAGGTAAGAAGTTTTAGCTTGTAGTTATTATAGGAATTATAGTACTATTTCTCTCTATACCATTTGTATTTCATATACCTTTGACTGTTGGATGTTCTTATAGGCACTTTAGTATTGCCAGTGTAACAGTATAGCTTCTGTCCCTCTCCTCACTCCTACCTGGGCTCGAACCAGGAACACAGCGACAACAGCCACCCTCGAAGCAGCGGTACCCATGCAGAGCAAGGGGAACAACTATTAGAAAGATCAGAGCGAGTGACGTTTGAAACGCTATTAGCGCGCACCCCGCTAACTAGCTAGCCATTTCACATCACATCGTTACACCAGCCTATTCTCGGGAGTTGATAGGCTTGAAGTCATAAACAGCAGAGCTGCTGGCAAAACGCACAAAAGTGATGTTTGAATGAATGCTTATGAGCCTGCTGGTGCCTACCATCGCTCAGTCAGACTGCTCTATCAAATCATAGACTTAATTATAATATAATAACACACAGAAATACGAGCCTTAGGTCATTAATATGGTCAAATCCAGAAACTATCATCTCGAGAACAAGACTTTTATTCTTTCAGTGAAATACGGATCCGTTCCGTATTTATCTAACGGGTGGCATCCATCAGTCTAAATATTGCTGTTACATTGCGCAACCTCCAATGTTATGTCATAATTACGTAAAATTCTGGCAAATCAGTTCGCAATGAGCCAGGCGGCCCAAACTGTTGCATATACCCTGACTCTGCGTGCAATGAACGCAAGAGAAGTGACACAATTTCACCTGGTTAATATTGCCTGCTAACCTGGATTTCTTTTAGCTAAATATGCAGGTGTAAAAATATATACTTCTGTGTATTGATTTTAAGAAAGGCATTGCTGTTTATGGTGCGCAAATGCGCACTAGTGATTATGATTGATTAAGTTTAATGCTAGCTAGCAACTTACCTTGGCTTCTTACTGCATTCGCGTAACAGGCAGGCTCCTCGTGAGGCAGGTGGTTAGAGCGTTGGACTAGTTAACCGTAAGATTGCAAGATTGAATCCCTGAGCTGACAAGGTAATCTGTTGTTCTGCCCCTGAACAAGGCAGTTAACCCACCGTTCCTAGGCCGTCATTGAAAATAAGAATGTGTTCTTAACTGACTTGCCTAGTTAAATAAAGATGTAAAATAAATTTTAAAATCGTCCAAATCAGCGTCCAAACATACCGATTTCCGATTGTTATGAATCGGCCATTCCGATTCATCGGTTGACCTCTAGTTTATACAAACAGATTTACTATGCTACAATTCTGTTGAATAGCTGTTTATACAAACAGATTTACTATGCTACAATGCTGTTGAATAGCTGTTTATACAAACAGATTTACTATGCTACAATTCTGTTGAATAGCTGTTTATACAAACAGATTTACTATGCTACAATTCTGTTGAATAGCTGTTTATACAAACAGATTTACTATGCTACAATGCTGGCTCAAGTGATCTCAAATGTTATTTTTTGAACAGTGCACTTTAGCAGACATGGTCAGATACCAACTCGACAGTCCTCTTCTCTTTGTGTTCATAGCCACATGGTGGTCAATAAATCCCTTTCCTGCAGTGAAATTACCTAGTGGCCTCATGGGTGGAATGTTATTCATATTTTTTCTAATTTCAAATGAAGAAACGGTTTTTTCTATGTAAACAGTTTGGGTTTTTTCAGTCTTCTGTGATGTATATAAAGTGTAATATTGGGATGCAAACTCAATTGAACACATTTCAATTCTATATCTGACATGGTACAGGCGTCTTCATTTTTTAAGCCCATAATCATGTGTGTGAGGTGTATACTTTCGTTTCAAAGTAGTTTTGTTTAAGATTACCAAGAAACACTCTGTTAGCCCACTGCAGTAATAAGGTTAATGACTGTATAATACAGAGTTCATTAACCCTAAAAACACTGCTATTATTAACCTTATAGGACACAGCTATCTAGGGTTAACCTTAATGCAGGGTTTATTAAACACAAAGAACACCATCACTTCTATTGTTCTCTGCTTGTAAACAAGCAACTTCCTGTCTGGAGAATGTTTCCTAATATGTGTCCAGCATTCAGACCCCTTGACTTTTTCCACATTTTGTTACGTTACAGCCTTATTCTAAAATGTATTAAATAAAAATACACAAAATACCCCATAATGACAAAGGAAAAAAAGGTTTTTAGACATTTTGGCAAATGTATTACAACAGAAATACCTTTATTTACATAAGTATTCAGACCCTTTGATATGAGACTCGAAATTGAGCTCAGGTGCATCCTTGTTTCCATGGATAATCTTTGAGGTATTTCTACAACTTGATTGGAGTCCATCTGTGGTAAATTAAATTGATTGGACAATATTAGGAAAGGCACACACCTGTCTATATAAGGTCCCACAGTTGACAATGCATGGCATAGCAAAAACCAAGCCATGAGGTCGAATGAATTGTCCGTAGTGCTCCGAGACAGGATTGTGTCATGGGTACAGATCTGGGGAAGGTTACCAAAATATTTCTGCAGCATTGAAGATCGCCAAGAACACATTGACCACCATCATTCTTAAATTGAAGAAGTTTGGAACCACCAAGACTCTTCCTAGAGCTGGCCGCCCGTCCAAACTGAGCAGTCTGGGGAGAAGGGCCTTGGTCAGGGAGTAGACCAAGAACCTGATGGTCACTCTGACAGAGCTCCAGTTTCTCTACTCAATACTGCCCCTGCTGCCATAAGAAGTTAAGGGTCTGAATACTTATACAAATGTGATAGTTTTTGAAATTTTTAATATATTTGGAAAAATTTCTGTAAACCTGATTTACTTTATAATTATGGGGTATTGCGTGTAGATTGAGTAAAAAATATATATATATATTTTAGTATAAGGCTGTAACGTAACAAAATGTGCAAAAAGTAAATGGGTCTGAATACTTTTCAAATGTACTGTATGTCAGTAAGGATACTGAGTACCATCTGAAATAATGTATACAACTAGTTTCCTTTGCTTTCAATGCTGTCACTTTATTGAGGGGTGTATTGGCCCTAAACCTAACCCTGAATATACAATCTAATGTGATTCAACAGAACAGGACATTGGTGACACCACTGAAATACAGCAACACTATACCTTACTGTTACACATCACAATAAAAGTCACATTCAAACAGATAGACACAGACAGTACAGTACTTTAGTTTACAGGACATTCAACAACATGTCCACATCTCATCTGACTCTGGGCTTAGATCATTAGGGGCTAGTTCCCCGGACACAGATTACGCCTCGTCCTGGACTAAAAAGCAGGCTCAATGGAGAATCAGGACCAGGCTTAATCTGTGTCCAGTAAACCGGCCCCCAATGATCATGTTTACAGCTCCTTGTTCTCACTCACATGAAAAAAATACTATAGTATACTATGGTATAAATATTGTAGTATTCAATGTAGTGTTTAGTATACGTATGTATGTGCTGTAGTATAGTGTAGTATTTACAGCTAACTAATAGTATACATTTTGTAGTAAAATAAACTGTAGTATAAACTATAGTAACTATTGTAGTGTTTTGCGGACTGTAGTATACTGTAGTATTTACTGTAGTGTTTTGGAGAACATCACTGTAGTATTTATTATAGTGTTTTAGTTTTATTATCTTTGACATAGAAGTGGAGGATATCGCCTTCAGGAAACCAATTGGAGAAATAGTAAAAGAGCACATATTTCCACAACCTGTAGGTAGGACTGGGGTCTGACCGGCTAGTTCAGAGCTTCTGCTCTATTCTATAACCTGGTACACAATATATGGTATATACACTATATATACAAAGTATGAGGACACCCCCTCAAATTGGTGGATTCAGCTATTTAAGCCACATCCAGCTGAAATAATCAATTTAATAAGAAATATTATATAAATGTCCTAAAGCTAAAACATACAAAAAGAATACATTATCTGATAAAATTGCATTAAAAAAGGGGCACAAGACAGGAATGTCCCCTCTCCAACCTCCTGTTTGCAATAGCAATTGAAACGCTTGCAGAAAGAATTATACAGAACCCAAATGTAACAGGTATCAGTGTTGGTGAACATGAATATAAACTAAACTTATTTGCAAATTATCTCCTGATATGGCTGACCAATATCGAAAACTCAGAATGCTCAAAAATCTCAGGATATAATTATCGTGGGAAAAAATTATGGTAATAAGAAAAAGAATAACTCACGATTTACAGCATTCCTTTATGTGGACCACAAAAAAATATGAAATACTTGGGATGCTTAACAAGTGACAACAAATATATAAAGTTAACATTATTCCATTCCTGAGGGTGGTTTTAACCTTCCTGAGTCTGAGGGGGGTTTTAACCTTCCTGAGTCTGAGGGGGGTTTTAACCTTCCTGAGTCTGAGGGGGATTTTAACCGTCAGAGGGGGGTTTTAACCTTCCTGAGTCTGAGGGTGGTTTTAACCTTCCTGAGTCTGAGGGTGGTTTTAACCTTCCTGAGTCTGAGGGTGGTTTTAACCTTCCTGAGTCTGAGGGGGGTTTTAACCTTCCTGAGTCTGAGGGGGGTTTTAACCTTCCTGAGTCTGAGGGTGGTTTTAACCATCTGAGGGGGGTTTTAACCTTCCTGAGTCTGAGGGTGGTTTTAACCTTCCTGAGTCTGAGGGGGGTTTGAACCTTTCTGAGTCTGAGGGTGGTTTTAACCTTCCTGAGTCTGAGGGGGGTTTTAACCTTCCTGAGTCTGAGGGGGGTTTTAACCTTCCTGAGTCTGAGGGTGGTTTTAACCTTCCTGAGTCTGAGGGTGGTTTTAACCGTCTGAGGGTGGTTTTAACCTTCCTGAGTCTGAGGGTGGTTTTAACCTTCCTGAGTCTGAGGGGGGTTTTAACCTTCCTGAGTCTGAGGGGGGTTTTAACCTTCCTGAGTCTGAGGGTGGTTTTAACCGTCTGAGGGGGGTTTTAACCTTCCTGAGTCTGAGGGGAGTTTTAACCTTCCTAAGTCTGAGGGTGGTTTTAACCTTCCTGAGTCTGAGGGTGGTTTTAACCTTCCTGAGTCTGAGGGGGGTTTTAACCTTCCTGAGTCTGAGGGTTTTAACCGTTTTAACCTTCCTGAGTCTGAGGGGGTTTTAACCTTCCTGAGTCTGAGGGGGTTTAACCTTCCTGAGTCTGGGGGGTTTTAACCTTCCTGAGTCTGAGGGGGTTTTAACCTTCCTGAGTCTGAGGGGGTTTTAACCTTCCTGAGTCTGAGGGGGTTTTAACCTTCCTGAGTCTGAGGGGGTTTTAACCTTCCTGAGTCTGAGGGGGTTTTAACCTTCCTGAGTCTGAGGGGGTTTTAACCTTCCTGAGTCTGAGGGGGTTTTAACCTTCCTGAGTCTGAGTCTGAGGGTGGTTTTAACCTTCCTGAGTCTGAGGGGGTTTTAACCTTCCTGAGTCTGAGGGGGTTTTAACCTTCCTGAGTCTGAGGGTGTTTTAACCTTCCTAAGTCTGAGGGTGGTTTTAACCTTCCTGAGTCTGAGGGTGGTTTTAACCTTCCTGAGTCTGAGGGGGGTTTTAACCTTCCTGAGTCTGAGGGGGGTTTTAACCTTCCTGAGTCTGAGGGGGGTTTTAACCTTCCTGAGTCTGAGGGGGGTTTAACCTTCCTGAGTCTGAGGGGGTTTTAACCTTCCTGAGTCTGAGGGTGGTTTTAACCTTCCTGAGTCTGAGGGGGGTTTTAACCTTCCTGAGTCTGAGGGTGGTTTTAACCTTCCTGAGTCTGAGGGGGGTTTTAACCGTCCTGAGTCTGAGGGTGGTTTTAACCTTCCTGAGTCTGAGGGGGGTTTGAACCTTTCTGAGTCTGAGGGTGGTTTTAACCTTCCTGAGTCTGAGGGGGGTTTTAACCTTCCTGAGTCTGAGGGTGGTTTTAACCTTCCTGAGTCTGAGGGTGGTTTTAACCGTCTGAGGGTGGTTTTAACCTTCCTGAGTCTGAGGGTGGTTTTAACCTTCCTGAGTCTGAGGGGGGTTTTAACCTTCCTGAGTCTGAGGGGGGTTTTAACCTTCCTGAGTCTGAGGGTGGTTTTAACCGTCTGAGGGGGGTTTTAACCTTCCTGAGTCTGAGGGGAGTTTTAACCTTCCTAAGTCTGAGGGTGGTTTTAACCTTCCTGAGTCTGAGGGTGGTTTTAACCTTCCTGAGTCTGAGGGGGGTTTTAACCATCCTGAGTCTGAGGGGGTTTTAACCTTCCTGAGTCTGAGGGGGGTTTTAACCTTCCTGAGTCTGAGGGGGGTTTTAACCGTCAGAGGGGGGATTTAACCTTCCTGAGTCTGAGGGGAGTTTTAACCTTCCTGAGTCTGAGGGTGGTTTTAACCTTCCTGAGTCTGAGGGGGGTTTTAACCTTCCTGAGTCTGAGGGGGGTTTTAACCTTCCTGAGTCTGAGGGTGGTTTTAACCTTCCTGAGTCTGAGGGTGGTTTTAACCTTCCTGAGTCTGAGGGTGGTTTTAACCTTCCTGAGTCTGAGGGGGGTTTTAACCGTCCTGAGTCTGAGGGGGGTTTTAACCTTCCTGAGTCTGAGGGTGGTTTTAACCGTCTGAGGGGGGTTTTAACCTTCCTGAGTCTGAGGGGGGTTTTAACCTTCCTGAGTCTGAGGGGGGTTTTAACCTTCCTGAGTCTGAGGGGGGTTTTAACCTTGTATTGTACTGACTCGCCACCAAAGACTTTTACTTGCGACATATAGTTAAATGCACTAAAGCGGAACAATGTGTACATATTGAAGATACACATGCTCATCCCCAGAATTTTTCCACTTGTCTATTTTCAAAGGATAAAGCTAAGAATATTAACAACTTAATAGTTATAGGGGAATTTCACCCTGGGGGAATCTTGGTTTGGTTTCATCATGTCTGAGGCATTTCTAGGACAGTGAGATGTGTTTCACACATAACAGCCCAGGAGGAAAGCAGGGCAGGGCGTCGCGCGCTGAACGATACACCCTATGACTGCTTCAGGTGTATTGATGGGGGCGGGATCCTGCTTAGTGGCATTTCACGATGGCTCTATGTTATATTGATTGCAATTCACATTTTTGTGGGTGTAGATATGGTTGTCCTTGTTCCATAGAGTCAGCGATGTTCCTATCGGCGGATTCATTGCTAAATATACAAGCAGACACGTTTTTTTCTGTCTCTGAAAGAATGCAACTTGTGTTGGGCCCAACATCAATGCCCAACATCACTAATGCTCTTGTGGCTGAATGGAAGTAAATTATCGCAGCAATGTTCCAACATCTCGTGGAAAGCCTTCCCAGAATTGTGGAGGCTGTTATAGCAGCAAAGGGGGGACCAACTCCATATTAATGCCCATGATTTAGTAATGAGATGTTCGACGAGCAGGTGTCCACATACTTTTGGTCATATAGTGTACTTGGCATGTAGTTTTCAACTTGTGGGTGGCACAAATTGGAATATGTGGAGGGGAATGGGCAGGGTATATGCAAATTAAATACTGTATTATTTACTATAGTTAAAAAAGGTAAACACACAATGGTCTCTGCCAATAAAACACACTGACAACCACAGCCCCTAGAAGACAAACAGGGAAAGAGATCAAGACATCATTCTATTGCTACTAGCTCGGTACTGTGTCTTGACAGGGTTACCGGACCAGTGACAAATCAAAGTTAGGTTTGTCATGTGGACGTCATACAGCCAAGTGTACAATGAAATGCTTAAATAATGTCGCCCTTTGGCAAGCGTCTGGGAGTTAAGATGGAAGGGTAAGGTGGACACTGACCTCACTGGGCAAAAACTGGGTCCATCAATGTGGTTTCCATGTCATTTCAACACAAAAAATACATTTGATAGCGTTGAATAAATGTGGAAAACAAATCCACTTGAGAGCATTTCCTCATATTTTCACCCAACTTTTAGCCTAAATCACATGACATGGTGAATTTGTTTCTTGATTTCACGTTGAATTTACGTTAGTTGACAACTTAACCAAATGTAAATCAAAACAAGACGTTGAACTGACATCAGTGCCCAGTAGGATAGACAGGGTTAGAGGTTAGGGGTTAGGGTTATTAGGGTCATAGGTTTTAGGTACACTTGCTCATGCACATCAGCAGCTCCATGCGCAGGGCAATGCGGGTGTGCCAACCCAGAGGGAGGAGCCTAACATAGCGGGCCACAATAGGAGGACGCAGCAGGTTCTGAACGGACGACGAGCGGTCCGAGTTCCCATAGAACACCTGCGGGAACAGAGACACGACATTGGCCAGTCGATAACATGCCCATCTGACATCAACCAATCAGCTGACTAACAGCCTATAGACTATAGAGAAGGATGTACAAGTGAGATGGGCTGAATCCCAAATGGCACCCTATGTAGTGCACCACTTTTCCAGAGCCCATAGAGCTCTGGTCAAAACTACTCCATTAGATAGGAAATAGAGTGCCACTTAGAACACGGAGCCTAAGAGGAACTGACAATTGTTCCCTTGTGATTTAGTAGTATTACTAGTAGCATAATCCAGAATGCCCAACCTGCATACTGACCCTGTTGTTGGTCCTACTGCACACTGACCCTGTTGTTGGTCCTACTGCACACTGACCCTGTTGTTGGTCCTACTGCACACTGACCCTGTTGTTGGTCCTACTGCACACTGACCCTGTTGTTGGTCCTACTGCACACTGACCCTGTTGTTGGTCCTACTGCACACTGACCCTGTTATTAGTCCTACTGCACACTGACCCTGTTGTTTGTCCTACTGCACACTGACCCTGTTATTAGTCCTACTGCATAATGACCCTGCTTGTTGGTCCTACTGCACACTGAACCTGTTGTTGGTCCTACTGCATACTGACCCTGTTGTTGGTCCTACTGTATACTGACCCTGTTGTTGGTCCTACTGTATACCTACCCTGTTGTTGGTCCCAATTTATACTGACTCTGTTGTTGGTCCTAATTTATACTGACCCTGTTGTTGGTGCTACTGTATACCGACCCTGTTGCTGGTCCTACTGCATACTGACCCTGTTGTTGGTCCTACTGTATACTGACCCTGTTGTTGGTCCTACTGTATACTGACCCTGTTGTGGTCCTACTGTATACTGACCCTGTTGTTGGTCCTACTGTATACTGGCCCTGTTGTTGGTCCTACTCTATACTGACCCTGTTGTTGCCAGTCTGGTCCTAGTGTATACTGACCCTGTTGTTGGTCCTACTGCACACTGACCCTGTTATTAGTCCTACTGCACACTGACCCTGTTGTTGGTCCTACTGCACACTGACCCTGTTGTTGGTCCTACTGCACACTGACCCTGTTATTAGTCCTACTGCACACTGACCCTGTTGTTGGTCCTACTGCACACTGACTCTGTTATTAGTCCTACTGCATAATGGCCCTGCTTGTTGGTCCTACTGCACACTGAACCTGTTGTTGGTCCTACTGCATACTGACCCTGTTGTTGGTCCTACTGTATACTGACCCTGTTGTTGGTCCTACTGTATACCTACCCTGTTGTTGGTCCCAATTTATACTGACTCTGTTGTTGGTCCTAATTTATACTGACCCTGTTGTTGGTGCTACTGTATACCGACCCTGTTGCTGGTCCTACTGCATACTGACCCTGTTGTTGGTCCTACTGTATACTGACCCTGTTGTGGTCCTACTGTATACTGACCCTGTTGTTGGTCCTACTGTATACTGGCCCTGTTGTTGGTCCTACTCTATACTGACCCTGTTGTGGTCCTACTGTATACTGACCCTGTTGTTGGTCCTACTGTATACTGGCCCTGTTGTTGGTCCTACTCTATACTGACCCTGTTGTTGCCAGTCTGGTCCTAGTGTATACTGACCCTGTTGTTGGTCCTACTGTATACCGACCCTGTTGTTGGTCCTACTCTATACTGACCTTGTTGTTGCCAGTCTGGTCCTACTGTATACTGACCCTGTTGTTGCCAGTCTGGTCCTAGTGTATACTGACCCTGTTGTTGGTCCTACTGTATACTGACCCTGTTGTGGTCCTACTGTATACTGACCCTGTTGTTGGTCCTACTGTATACTGGCCCTGTTGTTGGTCCTACTCTATACTGACCCTGTTGTTGCCAGTCTGGTCCTAGTGTATACTGACCCTGTTGTTGGTCCTACTGTATACCGACCCTGTTGTTGGTCCTACTCTATACTGACCTTGTTGTTGCCAGTCTGGTCCTACTGTATACTGACCCTGTTGTTGCCAGTCTGGTCCTTGTAGTAGATCCAGTTTAGGTTCTGATCGGTGCGGTACTGGACACTGTACTTAGTCAGCCACTCATCAGCATCACAGTGACCCTGTTGTTGGTGCTACTGTATACCGACCCTGTTGTTGGTCCTACTGCATACTGACCCTGTTGTTGGTCCTACTGTATACTGACCCTGTTGTGGTCCTACTGTATACTGACCCTGTTGTTGGTGCTACTGTATACTGACCCTGTTGTTGGTGCTACTGTATACCGACCCTGTTGTGGTCCTACTGTATACTGACCCTGTTGTTGGTCCTACTCTATACTGACCCTGTTGTTGCCAGTCTGGTCCTACTGTATACTGACCCTGTTGTTGGTCCTACTGTATACTGACCCTGTTGTTGGTCCTACTCTATACTGACCTTGTTGTTGCCAGTCTGGTCCTACTGTATACTGACCCTGTTGTTGCCAGTCTGGTCCTTGTAGTAGATCCAGTTTAGGTTCTGATCGGTGCGGTACTGGACACTGTACTTAGTCAGCCACTCATCAGCATCACAGCGACCCTGGGTCAGGATACCTGAGACCACACCCACATCCTGCAGGTCAATCTGGATCCACTGGCTGTTGTCCTGGAACTTAGACAGCCATGCACACCTGGAAAGGAGGAGGAACATACATGTTAAAATCAGGGCTGTCAAAGTTAACGCTGTTAATTTATTTTGAAACATTTTTTCACATCTCCATTTTTCACCCAAAAGTTTCAAAAGTCTGTTTCCGCACGGACCCCTTTGAGCGTAAAACACAATGCTATCTGTTTGCTCTTTGCAGCTAGCAGCTGAAGACCCAGCTGGCACAAAAAGTTTTTTACATTACTTTCTACAACATTGTATTAGGTTGTATGATAGAACCCTCAAACTAAACTCTGGTCCTCTTATCTAGTTCCACTGCATTTTTTCATTGTTCCCCTTTAATCAGGGACTGATTTAGACCTGGTACATCAGGTGGGTGAAATTCATTATCAGGTAGAACAGAGAACCAGCAGGCTCTGGAACCCGTAGTGTAAAAGTTGAATATCCCTGCGATAGATAAAACATTGTGTCAACAATTGTCTCAAAGATTTTCATTTAGGGAAACTCAACGTTTGAATTACAGTTTACAATATTTCTCACAAAATGTTTACTTCAACGTTCTGCAACATTGTAATTAGATTTCAGTTTCAGTTCCATGTGTCAAACAATTTTTTCAGTTATATTAAAACCAGGTAAATCTGGAGAGTCCCTGCTGATTACGGACCCATTAGTTTAATAACTTGTGAAAACAATAACAAAGCTCATATGTAATAGAATGGCAAAATCATTAAGATTTGATACATACAGTATCAATCAAACAGGGTTTATTTAAAAATAGACACTTACAAACAAATACAATAACATATTTTAGTTTAATATCAATATGCAAAAAATCTAAATATATAGATTGATCAATAATGGCTATTCATGCCGAAAAGACCGTCATGAATGGTGTTTTCTATTTGGAAGCTTTCAACTTTCCAGCTGAAATAATATATTTAATAAAAAATATTATATACAGTTGAAATTGGAAGTTAACATACACCTTAGCCAAATACATTTAAACTCAGTTTCACAATTCCTGACATTTAGTCCTACAAAGAAAATCCTTTCTTAGGTCAGTTAGGATCACCACTTTACTTCAAGAATGTGAAATGTCAGGATAATAGTAGAGATAATTATTTATTTCAGATTTAATTTCTTTCATCACATTCCCAGTGGGTCAGAAGTTTACATACACTCAATTAGTATTTGGTAGCATTACCTTTATATTGTTTAACTTGGGTCAAACGTATTGGGTAGCCTTCCACAATAAGTTGGGTGAATTTTGGCCCATTCCTTTTATTTTTTATTTTACCTTTATTTAACTAGGCAAGTCAGTTAAGAACAAATTCTTATTTTCAATGACAGCCTAGGAACAGTGGGTTAACAGTGGGTTAACTGTTCAGGGGCAGAACGACAGATTTGTACCTTGTCAGCTCGGGGATTGAAACTTGCAACATTTCGGTTACTAGTCCAACGCTCAAACCACTAGGCTACCCTGCCACTCCTCCTGACAGAGCTGGTGTAACTGAGTCAGGTTTGTAGGACTCCTTGCTCTCACACATTTGTTCAGTTCTGCCCACAAATGTTCTATAGGATTGAGGTCAGGGCTTTGTGATGGCCACTCCAATACCTTGACTTTGTTGTCCTTAAGCCATTTTGCCACAACTTTGGGTAATTGTTCATTTGGAAGACCCATTTGAAACCAAGCTTTAACTTCCTGACTGATGTCTTGAGATGTTGCTTAAATATATCCACATAATTTTCCTGCCACATGATGCCATCTATTTTGTGAAGTGCACCAGTTCCTCCTGCAGCAAAGCACCCCCACAACATGGATGCTGCCACCCCCGTGCTCCACGTTTGGGATGGTGTCTTCGGCTTGCAAGCATCCCCCTTTTTCCTCCAAACATAACAATGGTCATTATGGCCAAACAGTTCTATTTTTGCTTCATCAGACCAGAGGACATTTCTCCAAAAAGTATGATCTTTGTCTCCATGTGCAGTTGCAAACCGTAGTCTGGCTTTGTTATGGTGGTTTTGGAGCAGTGGCTTCTTCCTTGCTGAGCGCCCTTTCAGGTTATGTCGATATAGGACTTGCTTTACTGTGGATATAGATACTTTTGTACCACTGAATTATAAGTGAAATAATCTGTCTGTAAACATGTGTCATGAACAAAGTAGATGTCCTAACCGACTTGCCAAAACTGTAGTTTGTTAACAAGAAATTTGTGGAGTGGTTGAAAAATGAATTTTAATGACTCCAACCTATATGTATGTAAACTTTCGACTTCAACTATACATATCCTAAAGCTAAAATATACACAAATAATATATTATCTAAAAAAAGGGGCACAAGACAGGGATGTTCCCTCTTCCCCTCCTGTTTGCACTAGCAATTGAACCGCCTGCAGAAATAATTAGACAGTACCCAAACGTAACAGGTATTAGTAAACATGACGTCACGTCTTCTCCTGCTCCTCCCTTCCGGCATTTGATGTCGCTGGTTAACTAACCACCGGTCCTGGCAACCATCATTATGCACACCTAGCAGCAATCATTATGCGCACCTTTGCTTCATCATGAGGCACACCTGGACTCCATTACCTCACTCATTACCTCCCCTTTCTCTGGCACTCCCTTAGGTTCATTCCCCAGGCAGTATTGTTTCTGTGTTTCATGTCAAGAAGCTACTCCTATGTTGTATTAAACTTATCACCTGCACCTGCTTCTCGACTCCCAGCGTCTACGTTACAGAGTACTGCCTCAACAAATGGAAGCAACAGGAAATCAGAACATCTCCCAGACGGTCGACGAGCAGAGATACCTACTTCGTCAACACCACAACCAGCTGGTGCAACTGGGGACGGCTATGGAAGAGGTTCTTTGCAGTGCTCAATGTCTCAAACCTACCCAAGAGGCGTTGCCTTCAGCAGAGGATAGTCTACCACCAGTCGATCCAGAGAGCCAGCACACCAGCCCATTCAGCAACCCACTCAGGTCAGCGATTCCCGTTTGTCCCTCCTTGATAAATATGACGGTCACACGCTTCCCAGCGGCTGAGTGAAGCAGAAGGAAACAGCTTGGGCTCTGTCTCTATTGTGGTCAAGGAGGGCACCAGCTCTAGCAGTGTCCGGTACGTCCCAACTCGGGATTCAGGAGAGCAAGAGGGTGTGAGTATCCCCTCTTCATCACTTTCTGCCAAACCCTTTTTGGTGTCGATCACACTAGTTGACTGTCCCTCATGTACTGTATCTACAGCGTTAGTGGATTCCGGTGCCACGGGGAACTTTATAGACCAGACCCTTGCCTCCTCTCTTAACATCATCTCATACCCGCTCCCCTCTCCTTTCCCGGTTCAAGCCCTCGAAAATCGGCCACACGGTTCTGGAACCATCACATACATCACCAAACCACTCACCCTCACCATGGAGTCCATTCATCAGGAGAAGATTCCCTTCTTCATCACCAAAAACCAGCTCACAATAACATCCTCAACCTCCCTTGGCTTCAACGCCATAACTCCACCATCTCATGGTCAAGGATTAAAAGCACGGACTGGACACCCGAATGCTGGAGGACCTGCTTTCCTGTCCTCTGTGGTTCCACGTCGGTTGAGAGTCCTGTGGTTTCCCTTCAGCCCAACATCCCAGAGGTATACCAGGACCTCTGGGAGTCTCTATGGGGGTGCCACAGGGTTCAATTCTCTGGCCGACGCTTTTCTCTGTATATATCAATGATGTCGCTCTTGCTGCTAGTGATTCTCTCATCCACCTCTACACAGATGACACCATTCTGTATACATCTGGCCCTTCTTTGGACACTGTGCTAACAAACCTCCAAACGAGCTTCAACACCATACTGTCTCCTGCAGAGAGGAATTACAACATCGGTGATCGAGAGGTCCTAGCGGTGAAGTTGGCATTAGAGGAGTTTGCTTGAGTACGGACATCATCGACCATCAGAACCTGGAGTACGGACAGCGAGGAGGCTCAATCTGCACCAAGCAAGGTGGGCCCTTTTCTTTATGAGATTTGACCTCATGCTGACCTGGGCGCACACAGCTGTGAGGATGATGAATGGGTCCTTGGCACCCTCCAGTCAGTGTCTCCACTCCTCTAATGCTAACTTCACCGCCAGGAGCTCTCGATCGCTGATGTCGTAATTCCTCTCTGCAGGAGACAGTTTCTTAGAGTAGTACGCACATGGATATTTTTTTTGTGGATTACCTTGTCGTTGAGACAGAACTTCCACTACGCCCACCTCGTTTCATCCCTCTCTCTGGTCTCCCTACTACTCTCCAGGTCACTGAAGCACTATTCCAGCAGGTCTTCCGGCATTATGGGCTCCTGGAGGACATCGTTTACGACCGTGGCCCTTAATTCACATCGGTCAGGGTCAGGTGGAGAGAATGAACCAGGAGCTGGGGAGCTTCCTGAGGAGTCACTGGCAGGGAGAGTGGCCCCGATTCCTTCTATGGGCGGAGTATGCCCAGAATTCGTTATGTCACTCCTCCACCGGACAGACTCCCTTCCAGTGTGTTCTCTACCAGGAACCTCCCACTCCGCCTGCCCTGCAAGAAGCTGAGCCCTCTGGTTTCTCCGGAGGGTGAACGAGGTGACGTATAGGTTACAGCTTCCCAGTGACTACCATATTTCTTCTTCTTTTCATGTCTCCCTTCTCAGGCCGGTGGTTCCTTAAAAATAAACGTAGTCTTGCTTTGTGGCATTTCACGATGGCTCTATGTTATATTGATTGCAATATACGTTTTTGTGGGTATAGATATGGTTGTCTTGTTGGATAGAGAAATTGGATGTCTTTCAGCAATGTTTCTATCAGAGGATCCATTGCTAAATATACAAGCAGACACATTATTTTCTGGTATCTGAAAGAATGCAACTTGTGTTGGGCGGTGCTCCATGCTCTTTCCCCGTTCCACCCCCAAGGCGGGCTTTTTTGAAAATGAGTTGGACACTAACAACAATACTTTGGGCATCTATTAGCTACATGGAGACATTCAACCATACATGTTTCAACCGGAATATAGTGAAAAGGATTCAAAGAGTTGGATTTAGCAAGAAGGTCAGCTACAACTGATGCCATCAGCAAAAGGGCAGATGACAAATATGGTAAGTATCATAAGTAAGTTATGCCACCTAGCTAGCTAGCTAACTTTAGTTTATCTACTTAAACCCATATTGTGTATTGCTGGCTAACATGCTAGCTACTGTGTTACAGTGGGGGAAATACAATTATGTTTCTGTTTGCTAACTTACCTAGCTAGGTAGCTAGCTAGCTAGCTAGCTAAACAACTACCAGTATCCATATCTATGACTAAAAATAGAATAGGTTTTACAATCAGAGCTCTTTTACAACCAGCCACCTAAAGCTAGGTTTATCAGTAAACATTAGCACATGACTGGTGTTGGCAAGCTAGTTAGCTTGGTGTCTACTAACCTGTTATGTGCCACATCTCACATTTGTAACTTGTTAGCAAACGTGTGTAACATCAGCAATTGTAAATAATTTCACTAGCTAGCTATGTAACATAATTGACGAGGGATGACATTGGTTATGATTATGATCGTGGATGCATTTCAATGAAATTCTAGGCATGACGCAAGATAGGATTCCAAACAGATGTAAATAACAAGTATTGTATATCCAGCTAGCTAGCTAAGTTTACTAGCAAACAGTGATGAGAAACAACAATACTACAATTTACTGTTGTAAATCTGTAAAACTGAAGCTGGTTTTACTATAAAACATATTTGCCTAAGCCTGATAGACATGGCTGTAGCCAGATACTGTCTGCCTACCTACCTAGGCTCATTTGTACGGTCTGGTCACTGTGCAAAGCTTGAGGGTTATGCCATATTTCAAATCAAATCAAATTGTATTTGTCACATGCGCCGAATACAACAGGTGTAGACCTTACAGTGAAATGCTTACTTACAAGCCCTTAACCAACATTGCAGTTTTAAGAAAATACCTAAAAAAGAGTAAGAGATAAGAATAACAAATCATTAAAGAGCAGCAGTAAATAAAAATAGCTGGGCTGTGTTGAGGGGGTACCGGTACAGAGTCAATGTGTGGGGACACCAGTGTCGAGGTAATTGAGGTAATATGTACTTGTAGGTGGAGTTATTAAAGTGACCATGCATAGATAATAATAGAGAGTCGCAGCAGCATAGGGGGTGGGGGTGGGGGTAATGCAAATAGTCTGGGTAGCCATTTGATTAGCTGTTCATGAGTCTTATGGCTTAGGGTAGAAGCTGTTTAAGAGCCTCTTGGACCTAGACTCCAATACCGCTTGCCGTGCGGCAGAAGAGAGAACAGTCTATGACTAGGGTGGCTGGAGTCTTTTAGGGCCTTCCTCTGACACTGCCTGGTATAGAGGTCCTAAATGGCAGGAAGCTTGGCCCCAGTGATGTACTGGGCCATATGCACTACCCTCTGTAGTGCCTTGCGGTCAGAGGCCGAGCAGTTGCCATACCAGGCAGTGATGCAACCAGTCAGGATGCTCTCGATGGTGCAGCTGTAAAACCGTTTGAGGATCTGAGGACCCATGCCAAATATTTTCAGTCTCCTGAGGGGGAATAGGTTTTGTCATGCCCTCTTCACAACTGTCTTGGTGTGCTTGGACCATGTTAGTTTGTTGGTGATGTGGACACCAAGGAACTTGAAGCTCTTAACCTGCACCACTAAAGCCCCGTTGATGAGAATGGGGGCGTGCTCGGTCCTCCTTTTCCTGTAGTCCACAATCAACTCCTTAGTCTTGGTTACGTTGAGGGAGAGGTTTTCAGGTCACAACTTGTATTGTTTACGTGCTGCTGTGCATTTTGTTGCTAACCTTACTTTGCTACCTGACAACTTTACAGTTTTTGCTTTTTAATTACCGTTTATATTTTTGTTTTTCCCTCACTCTACATTTTTTTCATTAAACTTTTTCATTCCGGACGCTTTATCTGGACGTGGTTCGTCAGGACCTCCACCAGCCGAGTAGTAATATTAACATGATGCCTTCTAATTGCAGTCGCTGTACTCATAATATACAGGAGAACGATCGCCTTACGGCGAGGATAGCTGTGCTGCAAGCCCAGCTTCAGATGCAATCGTTAGGCAAGGGTTATTTCAGTGTAGGAAAGGATGGAACAGCGTCTGTGCCAGCACTAAGTACAGATAGTAGTATACATCCCCTCGCACAGTCCCCGCAGCATGCCAACCTTCTCATGGCTTCTGGAGGGAAATGTGGGGGAATGCTCAACCGGTGTCGCTCATTCAGCCGACAGAAACTTTCAACTGGTTCTCCCCATTAAGCAGCAAGTCGGAGTCAGAGGCTGAGCCCGGGCTCTCTGGGCTCTACTCCTCCTGTTACGGGGTCTGAGACGCCGAAGCCTCCCACCATTTAGCTCTGACAAATTGAAAACCCTAGTCATTGGCGACTCCATTACCCGCAGTATTAGACCTAAAACGAATCACCCAGCGACCATACACTGTTTACCAGGGGGCAGGGCTACTGACGTTAAAGCCAATCTGAAGATGGTGCTGGCTAAAACTGGCGAGTGTAGAGAGTATAGGGATATTGTTATCCACGTCAACACTAACGATGTTAGGATGAAATAGTCAGAGGTCACCAAGCGCAGCATAGCTTCAGTGTGTAAATCAGCTAGAAAGATGTGTCGGCATCGAGTAATTGTCTCTGGCCCCCTCCCAGTTAGGGGGAGTGATGAGCTCTACAGCAGAGTCTCACAACTCAATCGCTGGTTGACAACTGCTTTCTGCCACTCCCAAAAGATAGAATTTGTAGATAATTGGCTCTCTTTCTGGGACTCACCCTCAAACAGAACCAAGCCTGGCCTGTTGAGGAGTGATGGACTCCATCCTAGCTGGAGGGTGCTCTCATCTTATCTACGAACATAGACAGGTCTCTAACTCCCCTAGCTCCACAATGAGATAGGATGCAGGCCAGGCAGCAGGCTGTTAGCCAGCCGGCCAGCTTAGTGGAGTCTGCCACTAGCACAGTCAGTGTAGTCAGCTCAGCTATCCCCATTGAGACCGTGTCTGTGCCTCGACCTAGGTTGGGCAAAACTAAACATGGCGGTGTTCGCCTTAACAATCTCACTGGAATAAAGACCTCCTCCATTCCTGCCATTATTGAAAGAGATTGTGATACCTCACATCTCAAAATGGGGCTACATAATGTTAGATCCCTCACTTCCAAGGCAGTTAACATTTTATTTCACCTTTTATTTAACCAGGTAGGCAAGTTGAGAACAAGTTCTCATTTACAATTGCGACCTGGCCAAGATAAAGCAAAACGGTTCGACACGTACAACAACACAGAGTTACACATGGAGTAAAAACAAACATACAGTCAATAATAGAGTAGAAAAATAAGTCCATATACAACTTATATAATGAGGTGAGATAAGGGAGGTAAATGCCAAAAAAAGGCCATGGTGGCGAAGTAAATACAATATAGCAAGTAAAACACTGGAATGGTAGATTTGCAGTGGAATAATGTGCAAAGTAGAAGGGGTAGTTGTTTGGGCTAAATTATATATGTGCTATGTACAGGTGCAATAATCTGTGAGCTGCTCTGATATCTGGTGCTTAAAGCTAGTGAGGGAGATGTGTTTCCATTTTCAGAGATTTTTGTAGTTCGTTCCAGTCATTGGCAGCAGAGAACTGGAAGGAGAGGCGGCTAAAGGAAGAATTGGTTTTGGGGGTGACCAGAGAGATATACCTGCTGGGGCACGTGCTACAGGTGGGTGCTGCTATGGTGACCAGCGAGCTGAGATAAGGGGGGACTTTACCTATCAGGGTCTTGTAGATGACCTGGAGCCAGCGGGTTTGGCGACGAGTATGAAGCGAGGGCCAGCCAACGAGAGCTTACAGGTCGCAGTGGTGGGTAGTATATGGGATGAACTAATCACTGATCATAATCTTGATGTAATTGGCCTGACTGAAACATGGCTTAAGCCTGATGAATTTACTGTGTTAAATGAGGCCTCACCTCCTGGTTACACTAGTGACCATATACCGCGGAGGTGTTGCTAACATTTATGATAGCAAATTTCAATTTACAAAAAAAGCTTCTAGTCATGAAATCTATGCAACCTACTCAATCACTTTTTACAGCTACTGTTTACAGGCCTCCTGGGCCGTATACAGCATTCCTCACTGAGTTCTCTGAATTCCTATCGGACCTTGTAGTCATGGCAGATGATATTCTAATTTTGGTGACTTTAATATTCAAATGGAAAAAGTCCACAGACCCACTCCAAAAGGCTTTCGGAGCTATCATCGACTCAGTGGGTTTTGTCCAACATGTGTCCGGACCTACTCACTGCAACAGTCATACACTGGACCTAGTTTTGTCCCGTGGAATAAATGTTGTGGATCTTAATGTTTTTCATCATAAACCTGGACTATCGGACCACCATTTTATTACGTTTGCAATTGCAACAAATAATCTGCTCAGACCCCAACCAAGGATCATCAAAAAACTATCGGCCTATATCGAATCTTCCATTCCTCTCCAAAATTGTAGAAAAAGCTGTTACGGAGCAACTCACTGCCTTCCTGAAGACAAACAATGCACACGAAACGCTTCATTCTGGTTTTAGCCCCCATCAAAGCTCTGAGACTGCACTTGTAAAGGTGGTAAATTACCTTTTAATGACGTCAGACCGAGGCTCTGCATCTGTCCTCGTGCTCCTAGACCTTACTGCTGCTTTTGATACCATCGATCACCACATTATTTTGAAGAGATTGGAAACCCAAATTGGTCTACACTGACAAGTTCTGGCCTGGTTTAGATCTTATCTGTCAGAAAGATATCAGTTTGTCTCTGTGGATGGTTTGTCCTCTGACAAATCAACTGTACATTTCGGTGTTCCTCAAGGATCCGTTTTAGGACCCCTATTGTTTTCACTATATATTTGACCTCTTGGTGATGTCATTTGGAAACATAATGTTAACTTTCACTGCTATGGGGATGACACACAGCTGTACATTTCGATGAAACATGGTGAAGCCCCAAAATTGCCCTCGCTGGAAGCCTGTGTTTCCTGTGTTTCAGACATAAGGATGTGGACTTTCTACTTTTAAACTCGGACAAAACAGAGATGGCTGTTTTAGGTCCCAAGATACAAAGAGATATTCTGTTGAATCTGACAATTAATCTTGATGGTTGTACAGTCATCTCAAATAAAACTGTGAAGCACCTTGTCGTTACTCTGGACCCTGATCTCTCTTTTGACGAACATATCAAGACTGTTTCAAGGACAGCTTTTTTCCATCTACGTAACATTGCAAAAATCAGAAACTTTCTGTCTAAAAATGACGGAGGAAAAATTTATCCATGCTTTTGTGACCTCTAGGTTAGACTACTGCAATACTCTACTTTCCGGCTACCCAGATAAAGCACTAAATAAACTTCAGTTAGTGCTAAACACGGCTGCTAGAATATTGACTAGAACCAAACAATTGGATCATATTACTCCAGTGCTAGCCTTTCTACACTGGCTTCCTGTTAAGGCAATGGCTGATTTCAAGGTTTTACTGCTAACCTACAAAGCATTACATTGGCTTGCTCCTACCTATCTTTCCGATTTGGTCCTGCCGTACATACCTACACGTACACTACGGTCATAAGATGCAGGCCTCCTAACTGTCCCTATAATTTCTAAGCAAACAGCTGGAGGCAGGGCTTTCTCCTATAGCGCTCCATTTTTATGGTCTGCCTATCCATGTGAGAGACGCAGACTTGGTCTCAACCTTTAAAGTCTTTATTGAAGACTCATCTCTTCAGTAGGTCCTATGATTGAGTGTAGTTTGGCCCAGGAGTGTGAAGAGACCGGCCCAGGTGACTCTCTAGAGACCGCAGGAGTGGTAGAGATACTCTGAATGATTGGCTGATTGATTGGCTATGAAAAGCCAACTGACATTTACTCCTGAGGTGCTGACTTGCTGCACCTGTTGCACCCTCGACAACCACTGTGGTTATTATTATTTGACCCTGATTGTCATTTAGTCATTTATTTAAGTAATTTAAGTCATTTAGCAGACGCTCTTATCCAGAGCGACTTACAAATTGGTGCGTTCACCTTAAGACATCTATGTCATCTATGAACATTTGAACATCTTGGTCATGTTCTGTTATAATCTCCACCCGGCACCCCTCATAGCCTGGTTCCTCTCTAGGTTTCTTCCTAGGTTCTGGCCTTTCTAAGGAGTTATTCCCAGCCACCGTCTTTCTTCACCTGCATTGCTTGCTATTTGGGATTTTAAGCTGGGTTTCTGTACAGCACTTTGAGATATCAGCTGATGTAAGTAGGAATTTATAAATACATTTGATTTGAAATTTGATGATAGCTTGTTATTCTGGCACCACCCGGCCAGGTCTCTGACCTCCTCCCTATAGGCTGTCTCGTCGTTGTCGGTGATCAGGCCTACCACTGTTGTGTCGTCTGCAAACTTAATGATGGTGTATGAGTCATGCCTGGCCATGCAGTCGTGAGTGAACAGGGACTACAAGAGGGGACTGAGCACGTACCCCTGGGTGGTTCCAGTGTTGAGGATCAGTGTGGCAAATGTGTTGCTACCTAATCTCACCACCTGGGGGTGGCCCGTAAGGAAGTCCAGGATCCAGTTGCAGATGGAGGTGTTTAGTCCCAGGATCCTTATTTTAGTGATGAGCTTTGAGGGTAATATGGTGTTGAACGCTGAGCTGTAGTCAATGAGCAGCATTCCCACATAGGTGTTCCTTTTGTCCAGGTGGGACAAAAGGTGGGAAAGGGCCGTGTGGAGTGTAATAGAGATTGCATCTGTGGATCTGTTTGACCGGTATGCAAATTGGAGTGGGTCTAGGTTTTCTGGGATAATGGTGTTGATGTGAGCCATTACCAGCCTTTCAAAGCACTTCATGGCTACATACGTGAGTGCTACGGGTCTGTAGTCATTTAGGAAGGTTGCCTTAGTGGTCTTGGGCATCTGTTTCATCTGACCACTTTTATATAGACCGAGTCATTGGTGCTTCCTGCTTTCATTTTTGCTTGTAAGCAGGAATCAGGATGATAGAGTTGTGGTCAGTTTTACCAAATGGAGGGCGAGGGAGAGCTTTGTACACGTCTCTGTGTGTGGAGTACAGGTGATCTAGAATTGTCTTTCCTCTGGTTGCCCATTTAACATGTTGATAGAAATTTGGTAGAACTGATTTAAATTTCCCTGCATTAAAGTCTCTGGCCACTAGGAGCGCCGCCTCTGGGTGAGTGGTTTCCTGTTTGCTTATTTCTTTATACAGCTGACTGAGTGCGGTCTTAGTGCTGGCATCTGTCTGTGGTGGTAAATAAACGGCCACGAAAAGTATAGCTGAAAACTCTCTAGGCAAGTAGTGTGGCCTGCAGTTTATCACAATATACTCTACTTCAGCCAAGTAAAATCTAGAGACTTCCTAGATTTCGTGCACCAGCTGTTGTTTACAAATACGCACAGACCGCCCCCCCCTCGTCTTACCGGAGTGTGCTGTACTATCTTGCCGGTGCAGCGTATATCCCGCTAGCTGAATATCCATGTCGTCATTCAGCCACGATTCCGTGAAACACAAGATACAGTTTTTGATGTCATATTGGTAGGATATTCATGATTGTACCTCGTCCAGGTTATTGTCCAATGATTGCACGTTGGCGAATAATATTGACAGTAACGGCAGATTTCCCACTCGCCTTCTGCGGGTCCTCATGAGGCATCCAACTCTGTGTCCTCTATACCTGCGTCTCCTCCTCTTGCAAATAACGGGATGTTTGCCATGTCGGGTGTTTGGAGAATGTCCTTGTTTTATTACTACCAAATTACTTATATTATGCAGACCAGTTAGCTTGCAACTGTCATTAGCAACCACAGTGAAATCTCCAACTGAATATTGTTACTTTGTTTCAGGGGCCTCCAGTATGAAGATCACAAATGTACAATGATTTCATCCAATACATTTTGGTGACACTTATTCAGATGAGTTGTTCTTTAACTCAATCATTTAATTGAAATGTGGAATGTTTTGAAGCGTTTTCAAAATGTTTTGTAGGATTCCTGCAACATGTTGGGGGCACATTGGGAACGTTCCTGAAAGGCTTTGGAACATCTCAAACATTTTGAAATGTCCCAGGAACGTTTTGCAATGTTTCTGAAATGTTCCTGACTGTAACGTTTGTAGAACGTTATTGGTACACTACAAAAAACCCAAACATTGTTTTTGAGATCATTTCACAACCTTACAGCAACACGGACCAGTATCCTAGACTAGATCTAATAGCTGTATGATATTTAACATGATGTAGAACACGGACCAGTATCCTAGATCTAATAGCTGTATTATATTTAACATGTTGTAGAACACGGACCAGTATCCTAGACTAGATCTAATAGCTGTATGATATTTAACATGTTGTAGAACATGGACCAGTATCCTAGACTAGATCTAATAGCTGTATGATATTTAACATGTTGTAGAACATGGATCAGTATCCTAGACTAGATCTAATAGCTGTATTATATTTAACATGTTGTAGAACATGGACCAGTATCCTAGATCTAATAGCTGTATGATATTTAACATGATGTAGAACATGGACCAGTATCCTAGATCTAATAGCTGTATTATATTTAACATGATGTAGAACATGGACCAGTATCCTAGCTGTATTATATTTTACATGAATTCTGACCTGGCTGAAATGCTGTTTTTGTCTTGGAATAGAGTTGTCTTGGAATAGGGTTTTCTTCCTGAATATAATCAAATAAATTACAACTACAACCCAATATGATGTTTTTTTAAATTGAAACCTCTTAAATTAGGGTCAAATTTGAATAATTAAAAAAAGTGATTCATCTTTAATTGTATGATTTTCTGTAGTTAATAATCTTGAATAACTTCAGATAATCGTATGATTTTCTTGATGAATTATTTAAATCTATTGACACCCCTAGTTCTAATATACAACCTGGGGTGTATACTATAAAGCAGGATCAATGAGATAGCGAGCTAACTTTTTGGTTGTTTTTTGGTTTTGGTTGTTGAGTCCATTAGACCATGCCCATTTTAAGCTGGTCTTTCTAATACAGATATATGTAACTACTGCTTGTAGTTTACCACACTGGAGAGGAGAGAGGGTCATACACATTGCTCCTGCTTGTAGTTTACCACACTGGAGAGGAGAGAGGGTCATACACATTGCTCCTGCTTGTAGTTTACCACACTGGAGAGGAGAGAGGGTCATACACATTGATCCTGCTTGTAGTTTATGTCCCTGGAGAAGAGAGAGGGTCATACACATTGCTCCTGCTTGTAGTTTACCACACTGGAGAGGAGAGAGGGTCATACACATTGCTCCTGCTTGTAGTTTACCACACTGGAGAGGAGAGAGGGTCATACACATTGATCCTGCTTGTAGTTTATGTCCCTGGAGAAGAGAGAGGGTCATACACATTGATCCTGCTTGTAGTTTACTCCCCTGGAGAGGAAAGAGGGTCATACACATTGATCCTGCTTGTAGTTTACCACACTGGAGAGGAGAGAGGGTCATACACATTGATCCTGCTTGTAGTTTACCACACTGGAGAGGAGAGAGGGTCATACACATTGCTCCTGCTTGTAGTTTACCACACTGGAGAGGAGAGAGCGTCATACACATTGCTCCTGCTTGTAGTTTACGCCCCTGGAGAGGAGAGAGGGTCATACACATTGATCCTGCTTGTAGTTTACGCCCCTGGAGAGGAGAGAGGTTCATACACATTGATCCTGCTTGTAGTTTACGCCCCTGGAGAGGAGAGAGGGTCATACACATTGATCCTGCTTGTAGTTTACTCCCCTGGAGAGGAGAGAGGGTCATACACATTGATCCTGCTTGTAGTTTACTCCCCTGGAGAGGAGAGAGGGTCATACACATTGATCCTGCTTGTAGTTTACGCCCCTGGAGAGGAGAGAGGGTCATACACATTGATCCTGCTTGTAGTTTACGCCCCTGGAGAGGAAAGAGGGTCATACACATTGATCCTGCTTGTAGTTTACCACACTGGAGAGGAGAGAGGGTCATACACATTGATCCTGCTTGTAGTTTACCACACTGGAGAGGAGAGAGGGTCATACACATTGATCCTGCTTGTAGTTTACGCCCCTGGAGAGGAGAGAGGGTCATACACATTGATCCTGCTTGTAGTTTACGCCCCTGGAGAGGAGAGAGGTTCATACACATTGATCCTGCTTGTAGTTTACGCCCCTGGAGAGGAGAGAGGGTCATACACATTGATCCTGCTTGTAGTTTACCACACTGGAGAGGAGAGAGGGTCATACACATTGTGATGCATACACCTGATTTAGGACAGGAGACCAACATACTCGCTTCATACTCGTCGCCAAACCCACTGGCTCCATGTCATCTACAAGACCCTGCTAGGTAAAGTCCCCCCTTATCTCAGCTCGCTGGTCACCATAGCATCTCCCACCTGTAGCACACGCTCCAGCAGGTATATCTCTCTAGTCACCCCCAAAACCAATTCTTTCTTTGGCCGCCTCTCCTTCCAGTTCTCTGCTGCCAATGACTGGAACGAACTACAAAAATCTCTGAAACTGGAAACACTTATCTCCCTCACTAGCTTTAAGCACCAACTGTCAAAGCATCTTACAGATTACTGCACCTGTACATAGCCCACCTATAATTTAGCCCAAACAACTACCTCTTTCCCAACTGTATTTAATTAATTAATTAATTTTGCTCCTTTGCACCCCATTATTTTTATTTCTACTTTGCACATTCTTCCATTGCAAAACTACCATTCCAGTGTTTTACTTGCTATATTGTATTTACTTTGCCACCATGGCCTTTTTTGCCTTTACCTCCCTTCTCACCTCATTTGCTCACATCGTATATAGACTTGTTTCTACTGTATTATTGACTGTATGTTTGTTTTATTCCATGTGTAACTCCCTGTTGTATGTGTTCAACTGCTTTGCTCTATCTTGGCCGGGTCGCAATTGTAAATGAGAACTTGTTCTCAACTTGCCTACCTGGTTAAATAAAGGTGAAATAAATCAAATCAAATAAAACACATTATAATATAGAAAGACAACACCAAGATTATGACACCTGAGGTACAACAGATCCTTGTTGCAAAATGTGACCACAAGTACATATTAACCACCAAGATGAGTATAGACAGCAGCACTGACCCGAAGCCCTGGCTGTTGAGTCGTGCCCTGTTGGAGGTCCAGGACGAATACCAGCCACTGTACTCTTCCTGGTTAGAACAGCTAATCTGGTCCGGTGCCACTGAACCAGCCTCGAACCCCAGGGGCTTGTGATAGAGACACTCTGTGGAGCACAGGCACACTGTTTAACAACTCATCTATCATCTATCTATGGCACATTGCAGAAGAGTCTATTTTCAACATAACATTTTTCACAATCTCATTTGTATTCTCACAGTTGGAGTGGTACAAATCAGAGCACGGTATCTAAATTGTAATCTGGTTATGAAACGCTAAAATGTCAGGGCTCCTAGTGTTGCGTAACACTCCATCAAACCCCTGATGCTATCCTAGCGTGACCCAGAGAGACAATCTGGGAAGTTGATCAACGGCAAATGTTTACAGAGATTTACAGATGTTTGAGATTCTGTGAAAATCTCCTGCTGGGGTTTGTCTCTGCCAGTCTGCCAGTCTGTTCCTGTTGGATGTAAAGTATTGTGGCTCACATCATGCTCTCTGTGCATGTATATGTTGGCTGGACATCAATCTGGTACATTTAGCTGAATGCACAGTGGTCGTTCTTCAACGACAGGAAACATTGCTGTCACCTTCACCATGTAAGGGTCCTTCATACCACAGAGCTCAGTGTAATATGAGTGATTTAGTTTTTTTAGGGGGTAGATCAGATTTAATATTGCACATAGATTGTGGCTTCTATCAATGTCTGCATCATTTCCAATCTCCCTTATATATACATACAGTACTAGTCAAAAGTTTGGACACACCTACTCTTGCAAGGGTTTTTCTTTATTTTTACTATTTTCTACATTGTTGAATAATAGTGAAGACATCAACACTATGAAATAACACATATGGAATCATGTAGTAACCAAAAAGTGTTAAACAAATCAAAATATGTTATATTTGAGATTATTCAAAGTAGCCACCCTTTGCCTTGATGACAGCTTTGCACACTCTTGGCATTCTCTCAACCAGCTTCATGAGGTAGTCACCTGGAATGCATTTCAATTAACAGGTGAGTCTTGTTAAAAGTACATTTGTGGAATTTCTTTCCTTCTTAATGTGTTTGAGCCAATCAGTTTTGTTGTGACAAAGTAGGGTTGGTATACAGGAGATAGCCCTATTTGGTAAAAGACCAAGTCCATATTATGGCAAGAACAGCTCAAATAAGCAAAGAGAGTCCATTATTGCTTTAAGACATGAAGGTCAGTCAACCCAGACATTTCAAGAACTTTTAAAGTTTCTTCAAGTGCAGTCGCAGTCACTGGCTGTCATGACGACCGCCACAGGAAAGGAAGACCCAGAGTTCTCTGCTGCAGAGGATCATGTGGTAAACTGTGGGGTGTTGGGTTGAGCCTCCAGAGATTGACACAGATACAGAGAGGCTTTAGTCCGAAAAACAACTTTACTAAGACAGAAAATAAATATATCAAAGAAATAACATAGGTTTTGCTCAGTCTTCCTTCTCTCTCCCTTCTCTCTCTCCCTTCTCTCTCTTGACTGGTGTCCGTCTCTCTCCCTTCTCTCTCTCCCTTCCCCTTCTCTCTCTTGACTGGTGTCCATCTATCTCCCTTCTCTCTCTCCCTTCTCTCTCCCTTCTCTCTTGACTGGTGTCCATCTATCTCCCTTCTCTCTCTCCCTTCTCTCTCTCCCTTCTCTCTCTTGACTGGTGTCCATCTATCTCCCTTCTCTCTCCCTCTTCTCTCTCTCCCTTCTCTCTCTCCCTTCTCTCTCTTGACTGGTGTCTATCTATCTATTCTCTCCGGTGGTGTGCCATCGTGCTCCTTTTATTTAGCCTCCATGGCTGGTTGGCACTTTCCTCTAATTACCTCCACTTAGCTCTGTCCGTGTCGGGGTGCCCAGCTCCCGTAATCCCAGCAGAGGGAGCCAACGTCACCTCACATACCTCCCCTCTGCTTCACAGAGTTCAAGTAACAGACACATCTCAACATCAACTGTTCAGAGGAAACTGCGTGAACCAGGTCGAATTGCTGCAAAGAAACCAATACTAAAGGACACCAATAAGACGAACAGACTTGCTTGGGCCAAGAAACACGAGCAATGGACATTAGACCTGTGTGTGTGTGATTGTGTGTGATTGTGTGAGTGGTGGCAGTTGCAACCTGTTCCATAATCAAAGCATCTACAAATACTCAACCCTGCCACTTCCACGCTGCCAGTTCGTAGCCCCTGCTCAGTCAGCCGTTTGTTCCCGCATAGATCTTGTTATCTTGTTGTGCCTGTTTTTCCCGACGCTGCTTTTCTCTCCTCTACAGTTCCGTCTGCTCTGACTGGTTCCTGTGTCCAATCCCTCGTTACGTCAATCCTGCTTCTCTGCCCAGGAACCCTGCTCCACTGCTTCCTTGGATTCCGCTCCGGACTTGCTTAGCCTGCCCTTTCTCCACTTACCCCAGCCTCAGCCCCAGTTCCTGGTTCCCTGCTACCCGCCCCAGCTCCCCCTGGCCTGCACCCCATCTCCCCCCGCTTTTCAATAAATACCTTAGTTACCTTATCCCTGTCTCCCCGTCTGAGTCTGCACTTGGGTTCACTTGCTTCGCCCCGCGTTACAATCAGACTGTTAAATAGCTATCACTATCAGGGTACCACCCAGTTACTCAACCCTGCAACTTAAATGCTGCTGCCCTATATACATAAACATGGAATCACTGGTCACTTTAATAATGTTTACATACTGCTTTACTCATCTCATATGTATATACTGTATTCTATTCTACTGTATTGTCATGACTGTCCTGATCAGGTCACGCCATTTTACCTGCTGTTGTTGTGCTAGCTGATTAGCTGTTGTTGTCTCACCTACTGTTTTAGCTACTGTTTTAGCTAGCTCTCCCAATTCAACACCTGTGATTACTGTATGCCTCGCTGTATGTTTCTCTCAAATGTCAATATGCCTTGTATACTGTTGTTCAGGTTAGTTATCATTGTTTTAGTTTACAATGGAGCCCCTAGTTCCACTCTTCATACCCCTAATACCTCCTTTGTCCCACCTCCCACACATGCGGTGACCTCACCCATTACAACCAGCATGTCCAGAGATACAACCTCTCTCATCATCACCCAGTGCCTGGGCTTACCTCTGCTGTACCCGCACCCCACCATACCCCTGTCTGCGCATTATGCCCTGAATATATTCTACCATGCCCAGAAATCTGCTCCTTTTACTCTCTGTCCCCAACGCTCTAGGCGACCAGTTTTGATAGCCTTTAGCCGCACCCTCATACTACTCCTCCTCTGTTCCGCGGGTGATGTGGAGGTAAACTCAGGCCCTGCATGTCCCCAGGCACCCTCATTTGTTGACTTCTGTGATCGAAAAAGCCTTGGTTTCATGCATGTCAACATCAGAAGCCTCCTCCCTAAGTTTGTTTTACTCACTGCTTTAGCACACTCTGCTAACCCTGATGTCCTTGCCGTGTCTGAATCCTGGCTCAGGAAGGCCACCAAAAATTCTGAGATTTCCATACCCAACTATAACATCTTCCGTCAAGATAGAACTGCCAAAGGGGGAGGAGTTAGCCTGCAAAGTAATGTCATACTTTCCAGGTCCATACCCAAACAGTTCAAACTACTAATTTTGAAAATTACTCTCTCCAGAAATAAGTCTCTCACTGTTGCCGCCTGCTACCGACCCCCCTCAGCTCCCAGCTGTGCCCTGGACACCATTTGTGAATTGATCGCCCCCCATCTAGCTTCAGAGTTTGTTCTGTTAGGTGACCTAAACTGGGATATGCTTAACACCCCGGCAGTCCTACAATCTAAGCTAGATGCCCTCAATCTCACACAAATCATCAAGGAACCCACCAGGTACAACCCTAAATCTGTAAACAAGGGCACCCTCATAGACGTCATCCTGACCAACTGGCCCTCCAAATACACCTCCGCTGTCTTCAACCAGGATCTCAGCGATCACTGCCTCATTGCCTGTATCCGCTACGGAGCCACAGTCAAACGACCACCCCTCATCACTGTCAAACGCTCCCTAAAACACTTCTGTGAGCAGGCCTTTCTAATCGACCTGGCCCGGGTATCCTGGAAGGACATTGACCTCATCCCGTCAGTTGAGGATGCCTGGTCATTCTTTAAAAGTAACTTCCTCACCATTTTAGATAAGCATGCTCTGTTCAAAAAATGCAGAACTAAGAACAGATATAGCCCTTGGTTCACTCCAGACCTGACTGCCCTCGACCAGCACAAAAACATCCTGTGGCGGACTGCAATAGCATCGAATAGTCCCCGCGATATGCAACTGTTCAGGGAAGTCAGGAACCAATACACGCAGTCAGTCAGGAAAGCTAAGGCCAGCTTCTTCAGGAAGAAGTTTGCATCCTGTAGCTCCAACTCCAAAAAGTTCTTGGACACGGTGAAGTCCATGGAGAACAAGAGCACCTCCTCCCAGCTGCCCACTGCACTGAGGCTAGGTAACACGGTCACCACTGATAAATCCATGATTATCGAAAACTTCAACAAGCATTTCTCAACGGCTGGCCATGCCTTCCGCCTGGCTACTCCAACCTCGGCCAACAGCTCCGCCCCCCGCAGCTACTCGCCCAAGCCTCTCCAGGTTCTCCTTTACCCAAATCCAGATAGCAGATGTTCTGAAAGAGCTGCAAAACCTGGACCCGTACAAATCAGCTGGGCTTGACAATCTGGACCCTCTATTTCTGAAACTTTCCGCCGCCATTGTCGCAACCCCTATCACCAGCCTGTTCAACCTCTCTTTCATATCGTCTGAGATCCCCAAGGATTGGAAAGCTAACGCAGTCATCCCCCTCTTCAAAGGGGGAGACACCCTGGACCCAAACTGTTACAGACCTATATCCATCCTGCCCTGCCTATCTAAGGTCTTCGAAAGCCATGTCAACAAACAGGTCACTGACCATCTCGCTCGAATCCCACCGTACCTTCTCCGCTGTGCAATCTGGTTTCCGAGCCGGTCACGGGTGCACCTCAGCCACGCTCAAGGTACTAAACGATATCATAACCGCCATCGATAAAAGACAGTACTGTGCAGCAGTCTTCATCGACCTTGCCAATCACCATATTCTTATCGGCAGACTCAGTAGCCTCGGTTTTTTGGATGACTGCCTTGCCTGGTTCATCAATTTCTTTGCAGACAGAGTTCAGTGTGTCAAATCGGAGGGCATGCTGTCCGGTCCTCTGGCAGTCTCTATGGGGGTGCCACAGGGTTCAATTCTCAGGCCGACTCTTTTCTCTGTATATATCAATGATGTTGCTCTTGCTGCGGGTGATTCTCTGATCCACCTCTACGCAGACGACACCATTCTATATACTTCCGGCCCGTCCTTGGACACTGTGCTATCTAACCTCCAAACGAGCTTCAATGCCATACAACACTCCTTCCGTGGCCTCCAACTGCTCTTAAACGCTAGTAAAACCAAATGCATGCTTTTCAACCGTTCGCTGCCTGCACCCGCATGCCTGACCAGCATCACCACCCTGGATGGTTCCGACCTTGAATATGTGGACATCTATAAGTACCTAGGTGTCTGGCTAGACTGTAAACTCTCCTTCCAGACTCATATCAAACATCTCCAATCGAAAATCAAATCAAGAGTCGGCTTTCTATTCCGCAACAAAGCCTCCTTCACTCACGCCGCCAAACTTACCCTAGTAAAACGGACTATCCTACCGATCCTCGACTTCAGCGATGTCATCTACAAAATTGCTTCCAACACTCTACTCAGCAAACTGGATGCAGTTTATCACAGTGCCATCCGTTTTGTCACTAAAGCACCTTATACCACCCACCACTGCGACCTGTATGCTCTAGTCGGCTGGCCCTTGCTACATATTCATCGCCAGACCCACTGGCTCCAGGTCATCTACAAGTCCATGCTAGGTAAAGCTCCGCCTTATCTCAGTTCACTGGTCACGATGGCAACACCCACCCGTAGCACGCGCTCCAGCAGGTGTATCTCACTGATCATCCCTAAAGCCAACACCTCATTTGGCCGCCTTTCGTTCCAGTTCTCTGCTGCCTGTGACTGGAACAAATTGCAAAAATCGCTGAAGTTGGAGACTTTTATCTCCCTCACCAACTTCAAACATCTGCTATCTGAGCAGCTAACCGATCGCTGCAGCTGTACATAGTCTATTGGTAAATAGCCCACCCATTTTCACCTACCTCATTCCCATACTGTTTTTATACTGTTTTTATTTATTTACTTTTCTGCTCTTTTGCACACCAATATCTCTACCTGTACATGACCATCTGATCATTTATCACTCCAGTGTTAATCTGCAAAATTGTATTATTCGCCTACCTCCTCATGCCTTTTGCACACATTGTATATAGACTGCCCATTTTTTTCTACTGTGTTATTGACTTGTTAATTGTTTACTCCATGTGTAACTCTGTGTTGTCTGTTCACACTGCTATGCTTTATCTTGGCCAGGTCGCAGTTGCAAATGAGAACTTGTTCTCAACTAGCCTACCTGGTTAAATAAAGGTGAAATAAAAATAAATAAAATAAATAGGAGACCACAACCCTACAGATTATCTCTCACCCCCAACAGAGGAGGAGAGATCTAGGGGTCTGAAAATGTGTTTTTTTTTATGACCCCTCACGCCCATGGTATATCTTAGGCCACAGACAACATTCCTTTGTCTTCTCATTATGGAGAACCAGCCTCAGAACATTAAACATGAAATAAAGGGACTTTGGAACAATGGTTTCCGTCAGCCACAATAGTGGTCATGACGATAGATGGAATATGAAAATGTATGTAATTTTTGTTTTGTTATTAAAGGTTAATTAATAGATGACATTATTACGAAAACATTGTAACTTTAAGAGTTTTCCTATGCATATGCTTGATGTTTATACATTGTACGTTGTGTGGAAAATGTCCAAATCAAAGAGAATGTTTTGGTAAAGATGAAATGTGAAGTTAGTTGTCTAAAATTGGATTTGAGTAAAATCTAGACCTTGCCTCTTAACTTGGTACGCCCAGTTACTCCAATTTCTGACCCGAGGGTATAAGACATGTGAGTTAAGAATGAACATATCAGACTAAGTGACCCAAGCTGCAGCCATGGTCTAAAAAGTCAACGAACTCAAAACGCAACACAAGGTTTTTTCTACCCAAGCTACGGATGAGTAGTTGTGTCTAAGCGGGTGAATTCAAGCTGGACCACCTAGCCTCCACTCTCCATCGAATCGTGGTATCTACACTGTTTCAGTCCTACGCTGTGAGCTCCAAACTACAGAGCTGTCTGTTCTCAGAAGACCCCTTCCAGAGCAAGGGCGAGGGAACAGACCACTAAGCCAAAAGGACCCTGACATCGTGAGGACAACCAGAGAGTTGCGCTGGAGAAGTGCGTCATTGAGAAGCCTAAACAGTCCACGAGGAGCTTCCCATCTGAGACCTCCCACACGTAATTACATCATTATATTCTGACCCATAAGAGCGGCAGTTTGGGGCAAGGGTTAAAATAAGCATAGCTGTCAAATGCACCCAAATGTATATTTCTCTCGTGTACTTTCTCTTTTTCTCTCTCTTTTAAATCCCCACACGCGCCTGAGTGTGTTGACCCGTTATACTAAGTTCTAATCAATAGCCTAGACTGTTTTTGTGTATGTGTATATTTTATCATCATTTTAGCTTTCTAGTAAATAAATACTCAACTAAGATTGGTGTGGTACAAACTCATTGGTGGGACCCGGGTCCGAACTCATTGGTGGGACCCGGGTCCGAACTCATTGGTGGGACCCGGGTCCGAACTCATTGGTGGGACCCGGGTCCGAACTCATTGGTGGGACCCGGGTCCGAACCCATTGGTGGGACCCGGGTCCGAACTCATTGGTGGGACCCGGGTCCGAACCCATTGGTGGGACCCGGGTCCGAACTCATTGGTGGGACCTCATTGGTGGGACCCGGGTCCGAACCCATGGGTGGGACCCGGGTCCGAACTCATTGGTGGGACCCGGGTCCGTGCAGATTTCCGGATTATGCGACGTTCAGAACGAGACTGTGGAGGAAACGGATTAATTAGCGACTGTTGTAAAATCGATATTCTGATATTCTTTGAGTTAATTTGGGAAATAGAAACTCAATAAAAACTAATTTTCCCATGGTGCCCCAGGTTAATGAGTTAATAAAAACTAGTTTTCCCATGGTGCCCTAGGTTAATGAGTTAATAATTGCTTGATTCATTTAATCACGCAATTAGAAACCTTTAATCATTCGATGAGCAACAGTCGTCACATTAACTAATAGAACGACAGTATTTTAGTCAATGCCACTCCGACATTGCTCATCCTAATATTTATATATTTCTTAATTCCATTCTTTTACTTTTAGATGTGTGTGTATTGTTGTGAATTGTTAGATACTACTGCACTGTTGGAGCTAGGAACACAAGCATTTAGTTATATATTACTGCACTGTTGGAGCTAGGAACACAAGCATTTAGTTAGATATTACTGCATTGTTGGAGCTAGGAACACAATAATTTAGTTAGATATTACTGCACTGTTGGAGCTAGGAACACAAGCATTTAGTTAAATACTACTGCACTGTTGGAGCTAGGAACACAAGCATTTAGTTAAATATTACTGCACTGTTGGAGCTGGGAACACAAGCAGGCTCTGACCCCATGCTGGGTGGCTGAGAGGGAGGCTACTGGGAGCTCAACATCCAGGACAGGCTCTGAGGCTGAGAGGGAGGCTACTGGGAGCTCAACATCCAGGACAGGCTCTGACCCCATGCTGGGAGTTTGAGAGGGAGGCTGCTGGGGGCTCAACATACAAGACAGGTTCTGACCCCATGCTGGGTGGCTGAGAGGGAGGCTACTGGGAGCTCAACATCCAGGACAGGCTCTGAGGCTGAGAGGGAGGCTGCTGGGGGCTCAACATCCAGGACAGGCTCTGACCCCATGCTGGGAGGCTGAGAGGGAGGCTGCTGGGGGCTCAACATACAAGACAGGTTCTGACCCCATGCTGGGAGGCTGAGAGGGAGGCTGCTGGGACCTCAACATCCAGGACAGGCTCTGACCACATGCTGGGAGGCTGAGAGGGAGGCTGCTGGGTTCTCTGACCCCATGCTGGGAGGCTGAGAGGGAGGCTGCTGGGACCTCAACATCCAGGACAGGCTCTGACCCCATGCTGGGAGGCTGAGAGGGAGGCTGCTGGGTTCTCTGACCCCATGCTGGGAGGCTGAGAGGGAGGCTGCTGGGTGCTCTGACCCCATGCTGGGAGGCTGAGAGGGAGGCTGCTGGGACCTCAACATCCAGGACAGGCTCTGACCCCATGCTGGGAGGCTGAGAGGGAGGCTGCTGGGTGCTGCTGGGAGGCTGAGAGGGAGGCTGCTGGGTGCTCTGACCCCATGCTGGGAGGCTGAGAGGGAGGCTGCTGGGGGCTCAACATCCAGGACCGGCTCTGACCCCATGCTGGGGGGCTGCTGGGTTCTCTGACCCCATGCTGGGAGGCTGAGAGGGACGCTACTGGGTGCTCTGACCCCATGCAGGGAGACTGAGAGGGAGGCTACTGGGTTCTCTGACCGCATGCAGGAAGACTGAGAGGGAGGCTGCTGGGAGCAGATGGTCAGTCATCCCCTAAAGTGGTGCTTCATCCCACCAGCCGTTTATGTAAAAGGCAGCTTCTAATCCACTATGCTGGATCAACTATGGTTGCCAGCTCCGAAGTCCACAGGCTGCCCGCCATCACGTGTGCTCCTGGGCCCAGTATCGGGGAGCAGTAGGGCTTTTGAGTGACAGGCTTATTTAGGGACGTAATCTGTTCATCACATTGCCACTACAGTAATGAGATCATCTAATGGCATCCAACATATGCTACCTCTCCTTCTTCCTTCTCTCTTCCTGACTCTCAAATGGAGCGATTTCAGTGCCAACATAAATTGTATTTGAATTTGTATTAGGATATTGAATTTTAATGTAATATTTTGGAATTTGTGATGCACAAATTGAATCATTGAATTCATCAATTTTACTTGTATTTCATGATTTGAAACTGAGTTGAATGAATATTGCATTAAGTTTGAAAATAAAATGTAATTTATTTGATTGTTTTTGTCAATTAGCAAACACAGTTATCCAGGACGATTTAACATTTACATTTACATTTAAGTCATTTAGCAGACGCTCTTATCCAGAGCGACTTACAAATTGGTGCTTTCACCTTATGACATCCAGTGGAGCAGCCAGGGTTAAGTGACTTGCTCAAGGGCATATTGACTTGAAGTCAGTACTAACCCTAAAGCTAACCCAACAGTACTAACCCCAACCCAACAGTATTAACCCTAACCCAACAGTACTAACCCCAACCCAACAGTACTAACCCTAAAGCTAACCCAACAGTACTAACCCCAACCCAACAGTATTAACCCTAACCCAACAGTACTAACCCCAACCCAACAGTACTAACCCTAAAGCTAACCCAACAGTACTAACCCCAACCCAACAGTATTAACCCTAACCCAACAGTACTAACCCCAACCCAACAGTACTAACCTCAACCCAACAGTACTAACCCAACCCAACAGAACTAGCCCTAAGCCAACAATACTAACCCAACAGTACTAACCCAACAGTACTAACCCCAACCCAACAGTACTAACCCAACAGTACTAACCCTAACCCAACAGTACTAACCCTAACCCAACAGTACTAACCCTAACCCATCAGTACTAACCCAAACCCAACAGTTCTAACCCTAACCCAACAGTACTAACCCTAACCCAACAGTACTAACCCTAACCCAACAGTACTAACCCTAACCCAACAGTACTAACCCCAACCCAACAGTACTAACCCCAACCCAACAGTACTAACCCTAACCCAACAGTACTAACCCAACTGTACAAACCCTAACCCAACAGTAGTAACCCCAACCCAACAGTACTAACCCTAACCCAACAGTACTAACCCAACTGTACTAACCCTAACCCAACAGTACTAACCCAACAGTACTAACCCAACAGTACTAACCCTAACCCAACAGTACTAACCCTAACCCAACAGTACTAACCCTAACCCAACAGTAGTAACCCCAACCCAACAGTACTAACCCCAACCCAACAGTACTAACCCAACAGTACTAACCCTAACCCAACAGTACTAACCCAACAGTACTAACCCAACAGTACTAACCCAACAGTACTAACCCTAACCCAACAGTACTAACCCTAACCCAACAGTACTAACCCAACAATACTAACCCCAACCCAACAGTACTAACCCAAAGGTACTAACCCAACAGTACTAACCCAACAGTACTAACCCCAACCTAACAGTACTAACCCTAACCTAACAGTACTAACCCAACAGTACTAACCCCAACCCAACAGTACTAACCCTAACCCAACAGTACTAACCCCAACCCAACAGTACTAACCCAACAGTACTAACCCCAACCCAACAGTACTAACCCAACAGTACTAACCCTAACCCAACAGTACTAACCCTAATCCAACATTAATAAACCCAACCCAACAGTACTAACCCAAACCCAACAGTACTAATCCAACAGTACTAACCCAACAGTACTAACCCTAACCCAACAGTACTATCCCCAACCCAACAGTACTAACCCCAACCCAACAGTACTAACCCTAACCCAACAGTACTAACCCCAACCCAACAGTACTAACCCCAACCCAACAGTACTAACCCAACAGTACTAACCCCAACCCAACAGTACTAACCCAACAGTACTAACCCTAACCCAACAGTACTAACCCTAACCCAACAGTACTATCCCCAACCCAACAGTACTAACCCCAACCCAACAGTACTAACCCTAACCCAACAGTACTAACCCCAACCCAACAGTACTAACCCAACTGTACTAACCCCAACCCAACAGTACTAACCCCAACCCAAAAGTACTAACCCAAACCCAACAGTACTAACCCTAATCCAACAGTACTAACCAACCCAACAGTACTAACCAAAACCAAAAGTACTAACCCTAACCCAACAGCCTAACCACGCTCACAGACATGCAGATTAACACACACGCAGCAATATGAGATCAACAGTACTAACCCAACAGTACTAACCCTAACCCAACAGTACAAACCCCAACCCAACAGTACTAACCCCAACCCAACAGTACCAACCCCAACCCAACAGTACTAACCAAGGCAGCAGCACTAACCCCAACCCAACAGTACTAACCCAACAGTACTAACCCAACAGTAAACTAACCCCTAACCCAACAGTACTAACCCTAACCAACAGTACTAACCCAACAGTACTAAACCCAACCCAACAGTACTAACCCAAACCCAACAGTACTAACCCTAACCCAACAGTACTAACCCTAACCCAACAGTACTAACCCCAACCCAACGGTACTAACCCAACTGTACTAACCCCAACCCAACAGTACTAACCCCAACCCAACAGTACCCCAACCCAACAGTACTAACCCCAACCCAACAGTACTAACCCAACAGTACTAACCCAACAGTACTAACCCTAACCCAACAGTACTAACCCAACAGTACTAACCCTAACCCAACAGTACAAACCCCAACCCAACAGTACTAACCCCAACCCAACAGTACCCCAACCCAACAGTACTAACCCCAACCCAACAGTACTAACCCAACAGTACTAAATAACAGTACTAACCCGCTAACCCAACAGTACTAACCCAACAGTACTTCACCCAAATCCAACAGTACTAACTCAAACCCAACAGTACTAACCCGCCTAACCATGTGCAGTACTAACTGGCCTAACCCAACAGTACTAACCCTAACCCAACAGTACTAACCCCAACCCAACGGTACTAACCCAACTGTACTAACCCCAACCCAACAGTACTAACCCAACAGTACTAACCCTAACCCAACAGTACTAACCCTAACTCAACAGTACTAACCCTAACCTAACAGTATAAATCCCAAACCCAACAATACTAACCCCAACCCAACAGTACTAACCCAACAGTACTAACCCTAACCCAACAGTACTAACCCTAACCCAACAGTACTAACCCTAACCCAAAAGTACTAACCCTAACCTAACAGTATAAATCCCAAACCCAACAATACTAACCCCAACCCAACAGTACTAACCCAGCAGTACTAACCCCAACCCAACAGTACTAACCCAACAGTACTAACCCAACAGTACTAACCCTAACCCAACAGTACTAACCCTAACCCAACAGTACTAACCCAACAGTACTAAACCCAACCCAACAGTACTAACCCAACAGTACTAACCCTAACCCAACAGTACCAACCCCAACCCAACAGTACTAACCCCAACCCAACAGTACTAACCCCAACCCAACAGTACCTACGCCAACACAACAGTACTAACCCTAACCCAACAGTACTAACCCCAACCCAACAGTACTAACCCCAACCCAACAGTACCTACGCCAACACAACAGTACTAACCCTAACCCAACAGTACTAACCCAACAGTACTAACCCTAACCCAACAGTACAAACCCCAACCCAACAGTACTAACCCCAACCCAACAGTACCCCAACCCAACAGTACTAACCCCAACCCAACAGTACTAACCCAACAGTACTAACCCTAACCCAACAGTACTAACCCAACAGTACTAACCCAAATCCAACAGTACTAACCCAAACCCAACAGTACTAACCCTAACCCAACAGTACTAACCCTAACCCAACAGTACTAACCCTAACCCAACAGTACTAACCCCAACCCAACGGTACTAACCCAACTGTACTAACCCCAACCCAACAGTACTAACCCAACAGTACTAACCCTAACCCAACAGTACTAACCCTAACTCAACAGTACTAACCCTAACCCAACAGTACTAACCCCAACCCAACAGTACTAACCCAAACCCAACAGTACTAACCCTAATCCAACAGTACTAACCCCAACCCAACAGTACTAACCCAAACCAAAAGTACTAACCCTAACCCAACAGTACTAACCCAACAGTACTAACCCTAACCCAACAGTACAAACCCCAACCCAACAGTACTAACCCCAACCCAACAGTACTAACCCAGCAGTACTAACCCCAACCCAACAGTACTAACCCAACAGTACTAACCCAACAGTACTAATCCTAACCCAACAGTACTAACCCTAACCCAACAGTACTAACCCAACAGTACTAAACCCAACCCAACAGTACTAACCCAACAGTACTAACCCTAACCCAACAGTACCAACCCCAACCCAACAGTACTAACCCCAACCCAACAGTACTAACCCTAACCCAACAGTACTAACCCTAACCCAACAGTACTAACCCAACAGTACTAAACCCAACCCAACAGTACTAACCCAAACCCAACAGTACTAACCCTAACCCAACAGTACTAACCCTAACCCAACAGTACTAACCCCAACCCAACGGTACTAACCCAACTGTACTAACCCCAACCCAACAGTACTAACCCCAACCCAACAGTACCCCAACCCAACAGTACTAACCCCAACCCAACAGTACTAACCCAACAGTACTAACCCTAACCCAACAGTACTAACCCAACAGTACTAACCCTAACCCAACAGTACAAACCCCAACCCAACAGTACTAACCCCAACCCAACAGTACTAACCCAACAGTACTAACCCTAACCCAACAGTACTAACCCAACAGTACTAACCCAAATCCAACAGTACTAACTCAAACCCAACAGTACTAACCCTAACCCAACAGTACTAACCCTAACCCAACAGTACTAACCCTAACCCAACAGTACTAACCCCAACCCAACGGTACTAACCCAACTGTACTAACCCCAACCCAACAGTACTAACCCAACAGTACTAACCCTAACCCAACAGTACTAACCCTAACCCAAAAGTACTAACCCTAACCTAACAGTATAAATCCCAAACCCAACAATACTAACCCCAACCCAACAGTACTAACCCAGCAGTATATAGTATACTGGTATAGTAAGTGACCACAGGCACAGTAGGAGACTATAGCTAGTTGACCACAGGTACAGTAGGTGACCACAGGTACAGTGGGAGACTCTAGCTAGGTGACCACAGGTACAGTAGGTGACTATAGCTAGGTGACCACAGGTACAGTAGGTGTTTACTTCCGGCGCCGACAGAGATGGCCGGCTCTCTTCGCGTTTCTAGGAAATGATGTAGTTTTATTTCTTACATTGTTACCCCAGGTAATCTTAGGTTTTATTACATACAGTCGGGAGTAACTATTGGATATCAGAGCAACGTCAACTCACCAACATTACGACCAGGAATATGACTTTCCCGAAGCGGATCCTCTGTTTTGCTCACCACCAAGGACAATGGATCGGATCCCAGCCGGCGACCCAAAACAACGACGCCGTAGAAGGGGCAGACGGAGCGGTCTTCTGGTCAGGCTCCGTAGACGGGCACATCGCGCACTGCTCCCAAGCATACTACACGCCAATGTCCAGTCTCTTGTCAACAAGGTAGGCGAAATCCGTGCCTCTGGAAGGCTACAAAGAACGTTACAGTCTCTGATGTCTCTCTGGAAGGCTACCCTTCCAGAGAGACATCAGAGACTGTAACGTTCTTTGTTTTACGGAAACATGGCTCACTCGAGACATGCTATCGGAGTCGGTACAGCCAGCTGGTTTCTTCACGCATCGCGCCGACAGAAACAAGCATCTTTCTGGTAAGAAGAAGGGCGGGGGGGGGTATGCCTTATGATTAACGAGACGTGGTGTGATCATAACAACATACAGGAACTCAAGTCCTTCTGTTCACCTGACTCTATGTAAACTGGAAACCACATATCCTGAGGCTGTATTTATTGTAGCTGGGGATTTTAACAAGGCTAATCTGAAAACAAGGCTTCCTAAATTCTATCAGCATATCGATTGCGCAACCAGGGCCGGCAAAACCCTAGATCATTGCTATTCTAACTTCCGCAACGCGTATAAGGCCCTCCCCCGCCCTCCTTTCTGAAAATCTGACCACAACTCTATTTTGTTGCTTCCAGCCTATAGACAGAAACTAAAACAGGAAGCTCCCGCACTCAGGTCTGTTCAACGCTGGTCCAACCAATCGGATTCCACACTTCAAGATTGCTTCGATTGGACTGGGATATGTTCCGCATTGCGGCGAACAACAACATTGACGAATACACTGAGTCGGTGAGTGGGTTTATTTGCAAGTGCATCGGCAATGTCATACCCACAGCATCTATTAAAACATTCCCAAACCAGAAACTGTGGATTGATGGCAGCATTCACGCAAAACTGAAAGTTCGAAACACTGCTTTTAATCAGGGCAAGGTGACCGGAAACATGACCGAATACAAACAGTGTAGCTATTCCCTCCAAAAGGCAATCAAACAAGCTAAGCATCAGTATAGAGACAAAGTAGAGTCGCAATTCAACGGCTCAGAAACAACTTCTTTGCTCGCTTTGAGGACAATACAGTGCCACTGACACAGCCCGCTACCAAAACCTGCGGACTCTCCTTCACTGCAGCCGACATGAGCAAAACGTTTAAACGTGCCAACCCTCCCAGCCGCGTCCTCAGAGCATGCACAGTCCAGCTGGCTGGTGTGTTTACAGACATATTCAATCAATCCTTATCCCAGTCTGCTGTCCCCAAATGCTTCAAGAGGGCCACCAATATTCATGTTCCCAAGAAAGCTAAGGTAACTGAGCTAAATGACTACCGCCCCATAGCACTCACTTCTGTCATAATGAAGTGCTTTGAGAGACTAGTCAAGGACCATATCACCTCCACCCTACCGGACACCCTAGACCCACTCCAATTTGCTTACCGTCCCAATAGGTCCACAGACGACGCAATCGCAATCACACTGCCCTAACCCATCTGGACAAGAGGAATACCTATATGAGAATGCTGTTCATCGACTACAACTCAGCATTTAACACCATAGTACCCTCCAAACTCGTCATCAAGCTCGAGACCCTGGGTCTCGACCCCACCCTGTGCAACTGGGTCCTGGAGTTCCTGACGGGCCGCACCCAGGTGGTGAGGGTAGGTAACAACATCTCCACCCTGCTGATCCTCAACACTGGGGCCCCACAAGGGTGTGTTCTCAGCCCTCTCCTGTACTCCCTGTTCACCCACGACTGCGTGGCCATGCACGCCTCCAACTCAATCATCAAGTTTGCAAACGACACTACAGTGGTAGGCTTGATTACCAACAACGACGAGACGGCCTACAGGGAGGAGGTGAGGGCCCCTGAAGTCCACAATCATCTCCTTCCAAAGGAGATGATCGTGGACTTCAGGAAACAGCAGAGGGAGCAGCCCCCTATCCACATTGCTGGGACAGTAGCAGCAGCACCGCCTCTTCAACTTCAGGAGGCTGAAGAAATTTGGCTTGTCACCAAAAACACTCACAAACTTTTACAGATGCACAATCGAGAGCATCCTGGCGGGCTGTATCACCGCCTGGTACGGCAACTGCTCCGCCCATAACAGTAAGATTCTCCAAAGGGTAGTGAGGTCTGCACAACGCATCACCGGGTGCAAACTACCTGCCCTCCAGGACACCTACACCACCCGATGTCACAGGAAGGCCAAAAAGATCATCAAGGAAAAAACATCCACCGAGCCACTGCCTGTTCACCTTGCTATCATCCAGAAGGAGCAGGGACAGAGAGACTGAAAAACAGCTTCTCAAGGCCATCAGACTGTTAAACAGCCATCACTAACATTGAGTGGCTGCTGCCAACATACTGACTCAACTACAGCCACTTTAATAATGAAAAAATGTATGTAATAAATGTATCACTAGCCACTTTAAACAATGCCACTTCATATAATGTTTACATACCCTACATTACTCATCTCATATGTATATACTGTACTCTGTACCATCTACTGCATCTTGCCATCTTTATGTAATACATGTATCACTAGCCACTTTAAACAATGACACTTTTATATGTTTACATATCCTACATTACTCATCTCATATGCATATACTGTACTCTATACCATCCACTGTATCTTGCCTATGCCATTCTATACCATCACTCATTCATATATTTTTTTTAATGTACATATTCTTATTCATTCCTTTACACTTGTGTGTATAAGGTAATTGTTGTGAAATTGTTAGGTTAGATTACTCGTTGGATAGTACTGCATTGTCGGAACCAGAAGCACAAGCATTTCGCTACACTCGCATTAACATCGGCTAACCATGTGTATGTGACAAATCAAATTTGATTTGATTTACAATAGCTAGGTGACCACGGTTACAGTAGGAGACTATAGCTAGGTGACCACAGGTACAGTAGTTGACCATAGCTAGGTGACCACAGGTACAGTAGGTGACTATAGCAAGGTGACTATATCTAGGTGACTATAGCTAGGTGACCACAAGTACAGTAGGTGACCACAGATACAGTCGTTCACCACTGCAAGGTCAGGTGACCTGGGCGGAATCCTATCCTCACCTGGCATGCAGTCTAGTGGGCGGCTCTGAGGAGGCGATGTGGCCAGGACAGGTGATGTCATAGTGGGGGTACCTGTCGCAGACTCCCCCCCTTCACAGTCACATGTGCAGGCTTTCCCTGTCCATGTCTCTAGGACGTCTTCCTCCTGCTGCTGCTCCTCCTCCTGCACCTCCTCTTCTGGTTGCACCTCCTCCTCCTGCTCCTCCTGGACCTCCTCTTCCTCCTGGAATACAGGTCCAGAAATGGTTACAATCCTATTTTAGCCTACTGTCGTTCAAACCAACCAAATCAAAACACACTGTACCAGAGAAACTAGAGTTCTAACCAGCCCAATCCAATCGCAATGTACTAGAGTAACAAGTTTTAACCAGCACACTCTCAGCTCAATAACCAGCCCAATCCCATCTCAATGTTCTAGAGCAACTAGAGTTCTAACCAGCCCAAAGCAACTCAATGTAGTAGAGTACCTAGAGTTCTAATCATCCAAATCCCATTTTAATGTGTTAGAGTAACTAGAATTCTAACAAGACCAATCCCATCTCAATGTATCAGTGTACCTAGATTATATCCAGCCCAATCCAATCTCAATAACCAGCCCAATCCCATCTCAATGTACTCGAGTAACAAGAGTTCTGACCAGCCCAATCCCATTCACTGTCCTAGACTAAATTAATTATAAATATCCCAAACCCATCTCAAAGCACTAGAGTAACTAGTTTAAACCAGCCCAATCCCATCTGAATAACAAGCCAATCCCATCTCAATATGCTAGAGTAACTAGAGTTCTGACCAGCCAAATCTCACTGTACTAAAGTAACTACAGTTCTAACAATCCCAATCCTATCTCAATGTACTAGAGTCCTAACAGCCCAATCCCATTTAAATATACTAGAGTAACTAGATTCTAACCAGCCCAATCCCATCTCAATGTATTAGAGTAACTAGATTCTAACCTGCCAAATCCTATAGCAATTTAAGTAATTTGAGCTCTACCCAGAAAAATTCCATCACACTGTACTAAAGTAACTAGATTAGTAACCAGCCCAATCCAATCTCAATGTAGTAGGGTAACTAGAGTTCTAACCAGCCCAATCATATCTCCATGTACGAGAGAACCTAGAGTTTTAACCAGCCCAATCCCATCTAACTGTACTATAGTAACAATAGTTCTAACCAGCCCAATCTCATCTTAATGTACTCGAGTTCTAACCAGCCCAATCCAATCACAATGCAGTAGAGTAACTACAGTAAAAAGCACACCCATATCCATCTCACTTTACTAAAGTAACTAGAGATGTAACCAGCCCAATCTCATCTCAATGTAGTAGAGTAACTAGCGTTAACCAGCCCAATCCCATCTCCAGCCAATCCAAACTCAATATACTAGAGTAACTAGAGTTCAAACCAGCCCAATCCCATCTAAATGTACTAGAGTAACTAGATTAAAACCAGCCCAATCCCATCTCAGTGTACTAAAGTAACTAGAGTTCTAACCAGCCCGTTCCCATCTCAATGTTCTAAAGTAACTCGAGTTCTAACAAACCCAATCCCTTCTCAATGTATTAGAGTAACTAGATTCTAACCACCACAAACCCATCTCAATATACTAGTGTTACTAGCGTTCTAACCAGCCCAATCCCATCTCACTGTATTAGAGAAACTATATTCTAACCAGCCCAATCCCATCTCACTGTATTAGAGAAACTATATTCTAACAAGCCCATTCCCATCTCAATGTACTAAAGTAACTAGATTCTAATCACCCCAATCCAATCTCACTGTACCAAAGTAACTAGATTTCTAACCAGCCCATTCCCATCTCAGTGAACTACAGTAACGAGAGTTCTAACCAGCCCAATCTCATCTTAATGTACTAAAGTAACTAGAGTTCTAACCAGACCAATCCCATCTCAATGTACTAGAGTAACTAGAGATCTAACCAGACCCATATCCACCTCACTTTACTAAAGATCTAGATTCTGACCAGCCCAATCCCATATCACTTTACTAATGTAACTAGAGTTCTAACCAGCCCATTACCATCTCAATGTTTTTTTTCACCTTTATTTAACCAGGTAGGCTAGTTGAGAACAAGTTCTCATTTGCAACTGCGACCTGGCCAAGATAAAGCATAGCAGTGTGAACAGACAACACAGAGTTACACATGGAGTAAACAATTAACAAGTCAATAATACAGTAGAAAAAGGAGAGTCTATATACATTGTGTGCAAAAGGCATGAGGAGGTAGGCGAATAATTACAATTTTGCAGATTAACACTGGAGTGATAAATGATCAGATGGTCATGTACAGGTAGAGATATTGGTGTGCAAAAGAGCAGAAAAGTAAATAAATAAAAACAGTATGGGGATGAGGTAGGTAAAAATGGGTGGGCTATTTACCGATAGACTATGTACAGTGGCAGCGATCGGTTAGCTGCTCAGATAGCAGATGTTTGAAGTTGGTGAGGGAGATAAAAGTCTCCAACTTCAGCGATTTTTGCAATTCGTTCCAGTCACAGGCAGCAGAGAACTGGAACGAAAGGCGGCCAAATGAGGTGTTGGCTTTAGGGACGATCAGTGAGATACACCTGCTGGAACGCGTGTTACGGGTGGGTGTTGCCATCGTGACCAGTGAACTGAGATAAGGCGGAGCTTTACCTAGCATGGACTTGTAGATGACCTGGAGCCAGTGGGTCTGGCGACGAATATGTAGCGAGGGCCAGCCGACTAGAGCATACAGGTCGCAGTGGTGGGTGGTATAAGGTGCTTTAGTGACAAAACGGATGGCACTGTGATAAACTGCATACAGTTTGCTGAGTAGAGTGTTGGAAGCAATTTTGTAGATGACATAGCCGAAGTCGAGGATCGGTAGGATAGTCCGTTTTACGAGGGTAAGTTTGGCGGCGTGAGTGAAGGAGGCTTTGTTGCGGAATAGAAAGCCGACTCTTGATTTGATTTTCGATTGGAGATGTTTGATATGAGTCTGGAAGGAGAGTTTACAGTCTAGCCAGACACCTAGGTACTTATAGATGTCCACATATTCAAGGTCGGAACCATCCAGGGTGGTGATGCTGGTCAGGCGTGCGGGTGCAGGCAGCGAACGGTTGAAAAGCATGCATTTGGTTTTAGTAGCGTTTAAGAGCAGTTGGAGGCCACGGAAGGAGTGTTGTATGGCATTGAAGCTCGTTTGGAGGTTAGATAGCACAGTGTCCAAGGACGGGCCGGAAGTATATAGAATGGTGTCGTCTGCGTAGAGGTGGATCAGAGAATCGCCCGCAGCAAGAGCAACATCATTGATATATACAGAGAAAAGAGTCGGCCCGAGAATTGAACCCTGTGGCACCCCCATAGAGACTGCCAGAGGACCGGACAGCATGCCCTCCGATTTGACACACTGAACTCTGTCTGCAAAGTAATTGGTGAACCAGGCAAGGCAGTCATCCGAAAAACCGAGGCTACTGAGTCTGCCGATAAGAATATGGTGATTGACAGAGTCGAAAGCCTTGGCAAGGTCGATGAAGACTGCTGCACAGTACTGTCTTTTATCGATGGCGGTTATGATATCGTTTAGTACCTTGAGCTTGGCTGAGGTGTACCCGTGACCGGCTCGGAAACCAGATTGCACAGCGGAGAAGGTACGGTGGGATTCGAGATGGTCAGTGACCTGTTTGTTGACTTGGCTTTCGAAGACCTTAGATAGGCAGGGCAGGATGGATATAGGTCTGTAACAGTTTGGGTCCAGGGTGTCTCCCCCTTTGAAGAGGGGGATGACTGCGGCAGCTTTCCAATCCTTGGGGATCTCAGACGATATGAAAGAGAGGTTGAACAGGCTGGTAATAGGGGTTGCGACAATGGCGGCGGATAGTTTCAGAAATAGAGGGTCCAGATTGTCAAGCCCAGCTGATTTGTACGGGTCCAGGTTTTGCAGCTCTTTCAGAACATCTGCTATCTGGATTTGGGTAAAGGAGAACCTGGAGAGGCTTGGGCGAGAAGCTGCGGGGGGGGGAGCTGTTGGCCGAGGTTGGAGTAGCCAGGCGGAAGGCATGGCCAGCCGTTGAGAAATGCTTGTTGAAGTTTTCGATAATCATGGGTTTACCGGTGGTGACCGTGTTACCTAGCCTTAGTGCAGTGAGCAGCTGGGAGGAGGTGCTCTTGTTCTCCATGGACTTCAGTGTCCCAGAACTTTTTGGAGTTGGTGCTACAGGATGCAAACTTCTGCCTGAAGAAGCTGGCCTTAGCTTTCCTGACTGACTGCGTGTATTGGTTCCTGACTTCCCTGAACAGTTGCATATCGCGGGGACTATTCGATGCTATTGCAGTCCGCCACAGGATGTTTTTGTGCTGGTCGATGGCAGTCAGGTCTGGAGTGAACCAAGGGCTAAATCTGTTATTAGTTCTGCATTTTTTGAACGGAGCATGCTTATCTAAAATGGTGAGGAAGTTACTTTTAAAGAATGACCAGGCATCCTCAACTGACGGGATGAGGTCAATGTCCTTCCAGGATACCCGGGCCAGGTCGATTAGAAAGGCCTGCTCACAGAAGTGTTTTAGGGAGCGTTTGACAGTGATGAGGGGTGGTCGTTTGACTGTGGCTCCGTAGCGGATACAGGCAATGAGGCAGTGATCGCTGAGATCCTGGTTGAAGACAGCAGAGGTGTATTTGGAGGGCCAGTTGGTCAGGATGACGTCTATGAGGGTGCCCTTGTTTACAGATTTAGGGTTGTACCTGGTGGGTTCCTTGATGATTTGTGTGAGATTGAGGGCATCTAGCTTAGATTGTAGGACTGCCGGGGTGTTAAGCATATCCCAGTTTAGGTCACCTAACAGAACAAACTCTGAAGCTAGATGGGGGGCGATCAATTCACAAATGGTGTCCAGGGCACAGCTGGGAGCTGAGGGGGGTCGGTAGCAGGCGGCAACAGTGAGAGACTTATTTCTGGAGAGAGTAATTTTTTTAATTAGTAGTTCGAAACTGTTTGGCTATGGACCTGGAAAGTATGACATTACTTTGCAGGCTATCTCTGCAGTAGACTGCAACTCCTCCCCCTTTGGCGGTTCTATCTTGACGGAAAATGTTATAGTTGGGTATGGAAATCTCAGAATTTTTGGTGGCCTTCCTGAGCCAGGATTCAGACACGGCAAGGACATCAGGGTTAGCAGAGTGTGCTAAAGCAGTGAGTAAAACAAACTTAGGGAGGAGGCTTCTGATGTTGACATGCATGAAACCAAGGCTTTTTCGATCACAGAAGTCAACAAATGAGGGTGCCTGGGGACATGCAGGGCCTGGGTTTACCTTCACATCACCCGCGGAACAGAGGAGGAGTAGTATGAGGGTGCGGCTAAAGGCTATCAAAACTGGTCGCCTAGAGCGTTGGGGACAGAGAGTAAAAGGAGCAGATTTCTGGGCATGGTAGAATATATTCAGGGCATAATGCGCAGACAGGGGTATGGTGGGGTGCGGGTACAGCAGAGGTAAGCCCAGGCACTGGGTGATGATGAGAGAGGTTGTATCTCTGGACATGCTGGTTGTAATGGGTGAGGTCACCGCATGTGTGGGAGGTGGGACAAAGGAGGTATCAGGGGTATGAAGAGTGGAACTAGGGGCTCCATTGTAAACTAAAACAATGATAACTAACCTGAACAACAGTATACAAGGCATATTGACATTTGAGAGAGACATACAGCGAGGCATACAGTAATCACTGGTGTTGAATTGGGAGAGCTAGCTAAACAGCAGGTGAGACAACAACAGCTAATCAGCTAGCACAACAACAGCAGGTAAAATGGCGTTGACTAGGCAGGGAGGGTCGGATTAACTACACACAGAGCCTGAGTGCGGCTGGGGCCGACAGATAAAACATAAACAAGCAGAATGGAGTACCGTGATTAATGGACAGTCCAGCATGCATCAGCTATGTAGCCAAGTGATCAGTGTCCAGGGGGCAGCGGTGGATGGGACTGGCGAGTATTATCCAGGTAAAAAAAACTGGCTGGCTGTGCAGAAGGTAAAGCCGCTAGCAGTAACTAGAGTAACTAGATTCTAACCAGAGCAATCCCATCTCAATGTATTAGAGTAACGAGATTCGAACCTGCCAAATCCTATAACAATTTACTAGAGTAACTAGAGCTCCAACCAGCCAAATCCCATCTCAATGTACTCGAGTACCTAGAGTTCTTACCAGCCCAATCCTATCTCAATGTTCTAGAGAAACTATAGTTCTAACCAGCCCAATCCCATCTTGCTGTTCTAGGCTAAATCAGTTCTAACCAGCCCAATCCCGTCTCATTTTACTTAAGTAACTAGAGTTCTAACCAGCCCAATCCCATCCCTATATACTGGAGTAACTAGTTCTAACCAGCCCAATCCCATCTCCATGTACTAGAGTAACTAGAGTTGTAACCAGCCCAATCCCATCTCCGTGTACTAGAGTAACTAGCGTTAACCAGCCCAATCCCATCTCTAAATCCAGCCAATCCAAACTCAATATATTAGAGTAACTAGAGTTCTAACCAGCCCAATCCCATCTCATTGTACTAAAGTAACTACAATTCTAACCAGCACAATCCTAGCTCAATGTACTAGAGTTCTAACAGCCCAATCCCATCTAAATGTACAAGAGTAATTAGATTCTAACCAGCCCAATCCTATCTCACTGTACCAAAGTAACTAGGGATCTTACCAGCCCAGGCATATCTCAATGGACTAGAGTAACTAGAGTTCTAACCAGCCCAATCCCATCTCACTGTACTAAAGTAACTAGAGTGCTAACCAGCCCAATCCCATCTCAATTTTTTAGAGTAACTAGTTCTAACCAGCCCAATCCAATCTCACTGTACTAGAGTAACTAGAGTTCTAACCAGCCCAATCCCATCTCAATGTTTTAGAGTAACTAGTTCTAACCAGCCCAATCCCATCTCAATTTATTTGAATAACTAGATTCAAACCACCCCAATCCCATTTCAATGTACGAAAACAACTAGAGTTCTAACCAGCCCAATCCAATCTCAATGTTCTAGAGTAACTAGAGTTTTATACAGCCCAATCCAATCTCAATAACCAGCCCAATCCCATCTCAATGTACATGAGTATCTAGAGTTTTAACCAGCCCAATCCCATCTCAATGTACATGAGTATCTAGAGTTTTAACCAGCCCAATCCATATCACTGTACGAAAGTAACTAGAGTTCTAACCAAACCAATCCCATCTCAATGTACTAGTGTAACTACAGTGTTAACCAGCCCAATCCCATTTCAATGTATTAGAGTACCTACCTCCTGAGAGTGAACACCGCTTAGGACTGCAGCACCGACAGAAGGCAGCAGAGAAAGAAAGAGAAAAAAGACAGACAGAAGGAGGAAAATACAGTGAAAAAAATACAAAATAAACAAAATAAACTACTTTGCCTTATATCCCTGGTCTGATATCTCCAACATATGGTCTGATATCTCCAACATGTGGTCTGATATCTCCAACATGTGGTCTGATATCTCCAACATGTGGTCTGATATCTCCAACATGTGGTCTGATATCTCCAACATGTGGTCTGATATCCCCAACATGTGGTCTGATATCCCCAACATATGGTCTGATATCCCCGACATATGGTCTGATATCTCCAACATATGGTCTGATATCCCCAACATATGGTCTGATATCCCCAACACATGGTCTGATATCTCCAACACATGGTCTGATATCTCCAAAATATGGTCTGATATCTCCAAAATATGGTCTGATATCCCCAACATATGGTCTGATATCCCCAACACATGGTCTGATATCTCCAAAATATGGTCTGATATCCCCAACATATGGTCTAATATCTCCAACATATGGTCTGATATCTCCAACATATGGTCTGATATCTCCAACATATGGTCTGATATCTCCAACATATGGTCTGATATCTCCAACATATGGTCTGATATCCCCGACATATGGTCTGATATCCCCAACATATGGTCTAATATCTCCAACATATGGTCTGATATCTCCGACATATAGTCTGATATCTCCGACATGTGGTCTGATATCTCCGACATATTGTCTGATATCTCCAACATATGGTCTGATATCCCCGACATATGGTCTGATATCCCCGACATATGGTCTGATATCTCCAACATATGGTCTGATATCTTCAACATATGGTCTGATATCTCCAACATATGGTCTGATATCTCCAACATATGGTCTGATATCCCCAACATATTTTCTGATATCTCCAAAATATGGTCTGATATCTCCAACATATGGTCTGATATACCCAACATATGGTCTGATATCTCCAACATATGGTCTGATATCCCCAACATATTTTCTGATATCTCCAAAATATGGTCTGATATCTCCAACATATGGTCTGATATCTCCAACATATGGTCTAATATCTCCAACATATGGTCTGATATCTCCAACATATGGTCTGATATCTCCAACATATGGTCTGATATCTCCAACATATGGTCTGATATCTCCGACATATCGTCTGATATCCCCAACATATGGTCTGATATCTCCAACATATGGTCTGATATCCCCGACATATGGTCTGATATCTCCAACATATGGTCTGATATCCCCAACATATGGTCTGATATCTCCAACATATGGTCTGATATCTCCAACATATGGTCTGATATCCCCAACATATGGTCTGATATCCCTGACATATGGTCTGATATCTCCAACATATGGTCTGATATGGTCTGATATCCCCAACAAATGTTCTGATATCCCCAACATATGGTCTGATATCTCCAACGTATGGTCTGATATCTCCAACATATGGTCTGATACACCCAGTCTAATGCATCTTAATGTTCTATAGCAACTAGTTTTATCCAGCCCAATCGCATCTCAAAAACCAGCCCAGTCCCATCTTAATGTTCTATTACAACTAGAGTTTTATCCAGCCCAATCACATCTCACTGTACTAGAGTAACGAGAGTTTGAAAAGGTCCAATGTCAATGTATCAAAGTATCTTGAGTTCTAACCAGCACAAGCCCATCTCACTGTGCTAGTGTAACTAGAGATTTAACCAGCCCAATACATCTCAAAACCAACCCATTACAACCAGTCCAATCCCATGTCAATGTACCAGAGTAAATAGAGTTCTAACAGCCCAATCCCATTTCCCTTTACTAAACTATTATCTAACCAGCCCAATCCCATCTCAATTTATTAGAGTAACTATATTCTAAACAGCCCAATCCAATCTCACTGTACTAGAGTAACTATATTCTAAACAGCCCAATCCCATCTCACTGTACTAGAGTAACTATATTCTAAACAGCCCAATCACATATCATTCTACTAGAGTAAATTAGTTCAACCAGCCCAATCACATATCGATGTACAGTGCCTTGCGAAAGTATTCGGCCCCCTTGAACTTTGCGACCTTTTGCCACATTTCAGGCTTCAAACATAAAGATATAAAACTGTATTTTTTGTGAAGAATCAACAACAATTGGGACACAATCATGAAGTGGAACGACATTTATTGGATATTTCAAACTTTTTTAACAAATCAAAAACGGAAAAATTGGGCGTGCAAAATTATTCAGCCCCTTTACTTTCAGTGCAGCAAACTCTCTCCAGAAGTTCAGTGAGGATCTCTGAATGATCCAATGTTGACCTAAATGACTAATGATGATAAATACAATCCACCTGTGTGTAAACAAGTCTCCGTATAAATGCACCTACACTGTGATAGTCTCAGAGGTCCGTTAAAAGCGCAGAGAGCATCATGAAGAACAAGGAACACACCAGGCAGGTCCGAGATACTGTTGTGAAGAAGTTTAAAGCCGGATTTGGATACAAAAAGATTTCCCAAGCTTTAAACATCCCAAGGAGCACTGTGCAAGCGATAATATTGAAATGGAAGGAGTATCAGACCACTGCAAATCTACCAAGACCTGGCCGTCCCTCTAAACTTTCAGCTCATACAAGGAGAATACTGATCAGAGATGCAGCCAAGAGGCCCATGATCACTCTGGATGAACTGCAGAGATCTACAGCTGAGGTGGGACACTCTGTCCATAGGACAACAATCAGTCGTATATTGCACAAATCTGGCATTTATGGAAGAGTGGCAAGAAGAAAGCCATTTCTTATAGATATCCATAAAAAGTGTCGTTTAAAGTTTGCCACAAGCCACCTGGGAGACACATCAAACATGTGGAAGAAGGTGCTCTGGTCAGATGAAACCAAAATTGAACTTTTTGGCAACAATGCAAAACGTTATGTTTGGCGTAAAAGCAACACAGCTCATCACCCTGAACACACCATCCCCACTGTCAAACGTGGTGGCAGCATCATGGTTTGGGCCTGCTTTTCTTCAGCAGGGACAGGGAAGATGGTTAAAATTGATGGGAAGATGGATGGAGCCAAATACAGGACCATTCTGGAAGAAAACCTGATGGAGTCTGCAAAAGACCTGAGACTGGGATGGAGATTTGTCTTCCAACAAGACAATGATCCAAAACATAAAGCAAAATCTACAATGGAATGGTTCAAAAATAAACATATCCAGGTGTTAGAATGGCCAAGTCAAAGTCCAGACCTGAATCCAATCGAGAATCTGTGGAAAGAACTGAAAACTGCTGTTCACAAATGCTCTCCATCCAACCTCACTGAGCTCGAGCTGTTTTGCAAGGAGGAATGGGAAAAAAATTCAGTCTCTCGATGTGCAAAACTGATAGAGACATACCCCAAGCGACTTACAGCTGTAATCGCAGCAAAAGGTGGCGCTACAAAGTATTAACTTAAGGGGGCTGAATAATTTTGCACGCCCAATTTTTCAGTTTTTGATTTGTTAAAAAAGTTTGAAATATCCAATAAATGTCGTTCCACTTCATGATTGTGTCCCACTTGTTGTTGATTCTTCACAAAAAAATACAGTTTTATATCTTTATGTTTGAAGCCTGAAATGTGGCAAAAGGTCGCAAAGTTCAAGGGGGCCGAATACTTTCGCAAGGCACTGTATTAGAGTAACTAGAGTTCAAACCAGCCCAATCCCATCTCCCTTAGCTACGGTCTTATACCCCCAACATATGTTCTGATACCCCACAACATATGGTCTAATATCCCCCAACATCCTGTCTGATATCCCCAACATCCTGTCTGATATCCCTAATATAGGCTATGTAAACCAGAATCCCCACAATCCAGCAGCAAAACTGAAACTCTATTTTTAATATGAGTTATTTTACACAATGCAAAAAATGTCAGGTAAATTACAGGCATTCTGACTGAGCCTATTTAACATTATTCCACTGAGCTGAGCTTAAAGGTCCAGTCAACTACTACAGATTCTTGAGTCATTAGGTGCTCAGAGCTACATTTCAGAGATTTGATCTAATATGAATCCCTCTAAGGCATTTAACTGCTAAACTACTGTCCAGTTCTTCCATAACCCAGTCTGACCCAATTTAACCCAATCTGACCCAGTTTAATCCAGTCTGGCATTCCCCACTCTAAACTAGTTTAACCCAGTCTGACATTACCCAGTCTAACCCAGTCTGACATTACCCAGTCTAATGCAGTCTGACATTACCCAGTCTAACCGACTCTGACATTACCCAGTCTAACCCAATTTAACTCAGTCTGACATTACCCAGATTAATCCAGTCTGTCATTCCCCACTCATTTACATTACATTTAAGTCATTTAGCAGACGTTCTTATCCAGAGCGACTTACAAATTGGTGCATTCACCTTATGACATCCAGTGGAGCAGCCACTTTACAATAGTGCATCTAAATCTTTTAAGGGGGGTGAGAAGGATTACTTTATCCTATCCTAGGTATTCCTTAAAGAGGTGGGGTTTCAGGTGTCTCCAGAAGGTGGTGATTGACTCCGCTGTCCTGGCGTCGTGAGGGAGTTTGTTCCACCATTGGGGGGCCAGAGCAGCGAACAGTTTTGACTGGGCTGAGCGGGAACTGTACTTCCTCAGTGGTAGGGAGGCGAGCAGGCCAGAGGTGGATGAACGCAGTGCCCTTGTTTGGGTGTAGGGCCTGATCAGAGCCTGGAGGTACTGAGGTGCCGTTCCCCTCACAGCTCCGTAGGCAAGCACCATGGTCTTGTAGCGGATGCGAGCTTCAACTGGAAGCCAGTGGAGAGAGCGGAGGAGCGGGGTGACGTGAGAGAACTTGGGAAGGTTGAACACCAGACGGGCTGCGGCGTTCTGGATGAGTTGTAGGGGTTTAATGGCACAGGCAGGGAGCCCAGCCAACAGCGAGTTGCAGTAATCCAGACGGGAGATGACAAGTGCCTGGATTAGGACCTGCGCCGCAGTTTAACCCAGTCTGACATTACCCAGTCTAACCCAGTCTGACATTACCCAGTCTGACATTAACCAGTCTAACCCAGTCTGACATTACCCAGTCTAACCCAGTCTGACATTACCCAGTTTAACCCAGTCTGACATTACCCAGTCTACACCTGCATTGCTTGCTGTTTGGGGTTTTAGGCTGGGTTTCTGTACAGCACTTTGAGATATCAGCTGATGTACGAAGGGCTATATAAATAAATTTGATTTGATTTGGATTTGATTTAACCCACTCTGACATTACCCAGTCTAACCCAGTTTAACACAGTCTGACATTACCCAGTCTAACACAGTCCGACATTACTCAGTCTAACCCAGTTTAACACAGTCTGACATTACCCAGTCTAACACAGTCCGACATTACTCGGTCTAACCCAGTCTGAGACATCACCCAGTCTAACCCAGTCTGAGACATCACCCAGTCTAACCCAGTCTGAGACATCACCCAGTCTAACAACCAGACAGCAGGAAGACAAGCAGACACCAACAGAGTTTAGCGATGTCTATTCCAGACATGGTTAGTAAACTGCTGGTTCAGTAAACTGGGTCATGGTTAGTAAACTGCTGATTCAGTAAACTGGGCATGGGTCATGGTTAGTAAACCACTGGTTAAGTAAACTGGGTCATGGTTAGTAAACAGCTGATTCAGTAAACTGGGCATGGGTCATGGTTAGTAAACCACTGGTTCAGTAAACTGGGTCATGGTTAGTAAACTGCTGATTCAGTAAACTGGGCAATGGTCATGGTTAGTAAACTGCTGATTCAGTAAACTGGGCATGGGCCATGGTTAGTAAACTTCTGATTCAGTAAACTGGGTCATGGTTAGTAAACTGCTGATTCAGTAAACTGGGTCATGGTTAGTAAACTGCTGATTCAGTAAACTGGTTCATGGTTAGTAAACTGCTGATTCAGTAAACTGGGTCATGGTTAGTAAACTGCTGATTCAGTAAACTGTGTATGGGTCATGGTTAGTAAACCACTGGTTCAGCAAACTGGGTCATGGTTAGTAAACTGCTGGTTCAGTAAACTGGGCATGGGTCATGGTTAGTAAACTGCTGATTCAGTAAACTGGGCATGGGTCATGGTTAGTAAACTTCTGATTCAGTAAACTGGGTCATGGTTAGTAAACTGCTGATTCAGTAAACTGGGTCATGGTTAGTAAACCACTGGTTCAGTAAACTGGGTCATGGTTAGTAAACTGCTGATTCAGTAAACTGTGCATGGGTCATGGTTAGTAAACTGCTGATTCAGTAAACTGGGTCATGGTTAGTAAACTGCTGGTTCAGTAAACTGGGTCATGGTTAGTAAACTGCTGGTTCAGTAAACTGGACATGGGTCATGGTTAGTAAACTGCTGGTTCAGTAAACTGGGTCATGGTTAGTAAACCGCTGGTTCAGTAAACTGGGTCATGGTTACTAAACTGCTGATTCAGTAAACTGGGCATGGGTCATGGTTAGTAAACCACTGGTTCAGCAAACTGGGTCATGGTTAGTAAACTGCTGATTCAGTAAACTGGGTCATGGTTAGTAAACCAGTGGTGCAGTAAACTGGGTCATGGTTAGTAAACTGCTTATTCAGTAAACTGGGCATGGGTCATGGTTAGTAAACTGCTGGTTCAGTAAACTGGGCATGGGTCATGGTTAGTAAACTGCTGATTCAGTAAACTGGGTCATGGTTAGTAAACCAATGGTTCAGTAAAGTGGGTCATGGTTAGTAAACTGCTGATTCAGTAAACTGGGTCATGGTTAGTAAACCAATGGTTCAGTAAAGTGGGTCATGGTTAGTAAACTGCTGATTCAGTAAACTAGGCATGTGTCATGGTTAGTAAACCGCTGATTCAGTAAACTGGGTCATGGTTAGTAAACCAATGGTTCAGTAAAGTGGGTCATGGTTAGTAAACCACTGGTTCAGTAAACTGGGCATGGGTCATGGTTAGTAATCTGCTGGTTCAGCAAACTGGGTCATGGTTAGTAAACTGCTGATTCAGTAAACTGGGTCATGGTTAGTAAACCGCTGGTTCAGTAAACTGGGTCATGGTTAGTAAACCACTGGTTCAGTAAACTGGGTTGGAGCGAGCGGTCGCATCCGCACGTCGGTCTGCAGGTAGTATAACTTTTCATTACATTTCATTACATTTCATTATAGTACAACGGTTTGATTTGTCTAATCTTAGCAATTTCTTCTTAGCTAGCTACATAGCCGTCTTTGTATCAAAGATAATTGCGTAATTATCGTATTTCGTCGTCCTGACGTTTGCTAGCCAGCTAGCAAACGTTTGCTAGCCAGCGTCCACCGTCTACCGACTGAACGACTTGATTAGTGTAGTGTAGTGTTAGCTAGCTAGATAGTTGTCTTTGCTGTCTTCGCATCCAAGATAATTGTGTAGTTTAGAGTGTGTAGTCTTAGAGTGATTATCTTAATTTACCGAGGTTAGCTAGCCAGCTATTTGTCGTCCTTAACGTAGGAGACACTGCTAGCTTCCGCACTCAACAACCCGGGCGCATTACGCTTCGCTCCACAGGTAGTATCACATTTTCATTTCATCTCATTACAGTACAACGGTTTGATTTGTTTGATCGTTTGTTTGATCGTAGCTAGCTACATAGCTAGCTACATAGCCGTCTTTGTATCAAAGATAATTGTGTAGTCTAGAGCGATTTTCTAGGTTAGCTAGCCAGCTATTGTCGTTCTTTTAACGCAACGTAACGTAATCAACACTGCTAGCTAGCCAGCTAGCCCCCGAATAGCAGCACTGTGGAAACCATTACACTCAACGGAACGACTTGATTAGTGTAGTGTCAACAACGCAGCCACTGCCAGCTAGCCTACAAAGTCAACAACGCAGCCACTGCCAGCTAGTCTACTTCAGCAGTACTGTATCATTTTTAATCATTTTAGTCAATAAGATTCTTGCTACGTAAGCTTAACTTTCTGAACATTCGAGACGTGTAGTCCACTTGTCATTCCAATCTCCTTTGCATTAGCGTAGCCTCTTCTGTAGCCTGTCAACTATGTGTCTGTCTATCCCTGTTCTCTCCTCTCTGCACAGACCATACAAACGCTCCACACCGCGTGGCCGCGGCCACCCTAATCTGGTGGTCCCAGCGCGCACGACCCACGTGGAGTTCCAGGTCTCCGGTAGCCTCTGGAACTGCCGATCTGCGGCCAACAAGGCAGAGTTCATCTCAGCCTATGCCTCCCTCCAGTCCCTCGACTTCTTGGCACTGACGGAAACATGGATCACCACAGATAACACTGCTACTCCTACTGCTCTCTCTTCGTCCGCTCACGTGTTCTCGCACACCCCGAGAGCTTCTGGTCAGCGGGGTGGTGGCACCGGGATCCTCATCTCTCCCAAGTGGTCATTCTCTCTTTCTCCCCTTACCCATCTGTCTATCGCCTCCTTTGAATTCCATGCTGTCACAGTTACCAGCCCTTTCAAGCTTAACATCCTTATCATTTATCGCCCTCCAGGTTCCCTCGGAGAGTTCATCAATGAGCTTTTGATGCCTTGATAAGCTCCTTTCCTGAGGACGGCTCACCTCTCACAGTTCTGGGCGACTTCAACCTCCCCACGTCTACCTTTGACTCATTCCTCTCTGCCTCCTTCTTTCCACTCCTCTCCTCTTTTGACCTCACCCTCTCAACTTCCCCACCTACTCACAAGGTAGGCAATACGCTCGACCTCATCTTTACTAGATGCTGTTCTTCCACTAACCTCATTGCAACTCCCCTCCAAGTCTCCGACCACTACCCTGTATCCTTTTCCCTCTCGCTCTCATCCAACACTTCCCACACTGCCCCTACTCGGATGGTATCGCGCCGTCCCAACCTTCGCTCTCTCTCCCCCGCTACTCTCTCCTCTTCCATCCTATCATCTCTTCCCTCTGCTCAAACCTTCTCCAACCTATCTCCTGATTCTGCCTCCTCAACCCTCCTCTCCTCCCTTTCTGCATCCTTTGACTCTCTATGTCCCCTATCCTCCAGGCCGGCTCGGTCCTCCCCTCCCGCTCCGTGGCTCGACGACTCATTGCGAGCTCACAGAACAGGGCTCCGGGCAGCCGAACGGAAATGGAGGAAAACTCGCCTCCCTGCGGACCTGGCATCCTTTCACTCCCTCCTCTCTACATTTTCCTCTTCTGTATCTGCTGCTAAAGCCACTTTCTACCACTCTAAATTCCAAGCATCTGCCTCTAACCCTAGGAAGCTCTTTGCCACCTTCTCCTCCCTCCTGAATCCTCCTCCCCCTCCCCCCCTCCTCCCTCTCTGCAGATGACTTCGTCAACCATTTTGAAAAGAAGGTCGACGACATCCGATCCTCGTTTGCTAAGTCAAACGACACCGCTGGTTCTGCTCACACTGCCCTACCCTGTGCTCTGACCTCTTTCTCCCCTCTCTCTCCAGATGAAATCTCGCGTCTTGTGACGGCCGGCCGCCCAACAACCTGCCCGCTTGACCCTATCCCCTCCTCTCTTCTCCAGACCATTTCCGGAGACCTTCTCCCTTACCTCACCTCCCTCATCAACTCATCCCTGACCGCTGGCTACATCCCTTCCGTCTTCAAGAGAGCGAGAGTTGCACCCCTTCTGAAAAAACCTACACTCGATCCCTCCGATGTCAACAACTACAGACCAGTATCCCTTCTTTCTTTTCTCTCCAAAACTCTTGAACGTGCCGTCCTTGGCCAGCTCTCCGCTATCTCTCTCAGAATGACCTTCTTGATCCAAATCAGTCAGGTTTCAAGACTAGTCATTCAACTGAGACTGCTCTTCTCTGTATCACGGAGGCGCTCCGCACTGCTAAAGCTAACTCTCTCTCCTCTGCTCTCATCCTTCTAGACCTATCGGCTGCCTTCGATACTGTGAACCATCAGATCCTCCTCTCCACCCTCTCCGAGTTGGGCATCTCCGGCGCGGCCCACGCTTGGATTGCGTCCTACCTGACAGGTCGCTCCTACCAGGTGGCGTGGCGAGAATCTGTCTCCTCACCACGCGCTCTCACCACTGGTGTCCCCCAGGGCTCTGTTCTAGGCCCTCTCCTATTCTCGCTATACACCAAGTCACTTGGCTCTGTCATAACCTCACATGGTCTCTCCTATCATTGCTATGCAGACGACACACAATTAATCTTCTCCTTTCCCCCTTCTGATGACCAGGTGGCGAATCGCATCTCTGCATGTCTGGCAGACATATCAGTGTGGATGACGGATCACCACCTCAAGCTGAACCTCGGCAAGACGGAGCTGCTCTTCCTCCCGGGGAAGGACTGCCCGTTCCATGATCTCGCCATCACGGTTGACAACTCCATTGTGTCCTCCTCCCAGAGCGCTAAGAACCTTGGCGTGATCCTGGACAACACCCTGTCGTTCTCAACTAACATCAAGGCGGTGGCCCGTTCCTGTAGGTTCATGCTCTACAACATCCGCAGAGTACGACCCTGCCTCACACAGGAAGCGGCGCAAGTCCTCATCCAGGCACTTGTCATCTCCCGTCTGGATTACTGCAACTCGCTGTTGGCTGGGCTCCCTGCCTGTGCCATTAAACCCCTACAACTCGTCCAGAACGCCGCAGCCCGTCTGGTGTTCAACCTTCCCAAGTTCTCTCACGTCACCCCGCTCCTCCGCTCTCTCCACTGGCTTCCAGTTGAAGCTCGCATCCGCTACAAGACCATGGTGCTTGCCTACGGAGCTGTGAGGGGAACGGCACCTCAGTACCTCCAGGCTCTGATCAGGCCCTACACCCAAACAAGGGCACTGCGTTCATCCACCTCTGGCCTGCTCGCCTCCCTACCACTGAGGAAGTACAGTTCCCGCTCAGCCCAGTCAAAACTGTTCGCTGCTCTGGCCCCCCAATGGTGGAACAAACTCCCTCACGACGCCAGGACAGCGGAGTCAATCACCACCTTCCGGAGACACCTGAAACCCCACCTCTTTAAGGAATACCTAGGATAGGATAAAGTAATCCTTCTCACCCCCCTTAAAAGATTTAGATGCACTATTGTAAAGTGGCTGTTCCACTGGATGTCATAAGGTGAATGCACCAATTTGTAAGTCGCTCTGGATAAGAGCGTCTGCTAAATGACTTAAATGTAAATGTTAAATGGTTGGTAAACTGCTGATTCAGTAAACTGGGCATGGGTCATGTTTAGTAAACTGCTGATTCAGTAAACTGGGCATGGGTCATGGTTAGTAAACTGCTGGTTCAGTAAACTGGGTCATGGTTAGTAAACTGCTGGTTCAGTAAACTGGGTCATGGTTAGTAAACCGCTGGTTCAGTAAACTGGGTCATGGTTAGTAAACTGCTGATTCAGTAAACTGGGCATGGGTCATGGTTAGTAAACCACTGGTTCAGCAAACTGGGTCATGGTTAGTAAACTGCTGATTCAGTAAACTGGGTCATGGTTAGTAAACCAGTGGTGCAGTAAACTGGGTCATGGTTAGTAAACTGCTGATTCAGTAAACTGGGGCATGGTTAGTAAACCAATGGTTCAGTAAAGTGGGTCATGGTTAGTAAACTGCTGATTCAGTAAACTAGGCATGTGTCATGGTTAGTAAACTGCTGATTCAGTAAACTGGGTCATGGTTAGTAAACCAATGGTTCAGTAAAGTGGGTCATGGTTAGTAAACCACTGGTTCAGTAAACTGGGCATGGGTCATGGTTAGTAAACCACTGGTTCAGTAAACTGGGCATGGGTCATGGTTAGTAAACTGCTGGTTCAGCAAACTGGGTCATGGTTAGTAAACTGCTGATTCAGTAAACTGGGTCATGGTTAGTAAACCGCTGGTTCAGTAAACTGGGTCATGGTTAGTAAACGACTGGTTCAGTAAACTGGGTCATGGTTGGTAAACTGCTGATTCAGTAAACTGGGCATGGGTCATGGTTAGTAAACTGCTGGTTCAGCAAACTGGGTCATGGTTAATAAACCACTGGTTCAGTAAACTGGGCATGGGTCATGGTTAGTAAACCACTGGTTCAGTAAACTGGGTCATGGTTAGTAAACCGCTGGTTCAGTAAACTGGGTCATGGTTAGTAAACCACTGGTTCAGTAATCTGGGTCATGGTTGGTAAACTGCTCATTCAGTAAACTAGGCATGGGTCATGGTTAGTAAACTGCTGGTTCAGCAAACTGGGTCATGGTTAGTAAACTGCTGATTCAGTAAACTGGGTCATGGTTAGTAAACCGCTGGTTCAGTAAACTGGGTCATGGTTAGTAAACTGCTGATTCAGTAAACTGGGTCATGGTTAGTAAACCGCTGGTTCAGTAAACTGGGTCATGGTTAGTAAACTGCTGGTTCAGCAAACTGGGTCATGGTTAGTAAACCACTGGTTCAGTAAACTGGGCATGGGTCATGGTTAATAAACCACTGGTTCAGTAAACTGGGCATGGGTCATGGTTAGTAAACCACTGGTTCAGTAAACTGGGCATGGGTCATGGTTAGTAAACCACTGGTTCAGTAAACTGGGCATGGGTCATGGTTAGTAAACTGCTGGTTCAGCAAACTGGGTCATGGTTAGTAAACCACTGGTTCAGTAAACTGGGCATGGGTCATGGTTAGTAAACCACTGGTTCAGTAAACTGGGCATGGGTCATGGTTAGTAAACTGCTGGTTCAGCAAACTGGGTCATGGTTAGTAAACTGCTGATTCAGTAAACTGGGTCATGGTTAGTAAACCACTGGTTCAGTAAACTGGGCATGGGTCATGGTTAGTAAACTGCTGGTTCAGTAAACTGGGCATGGGTCATGGTTAGTAAACCACTGGTTCAGTAATCTGGGTCATGGTTGGTAAACTGCTCATTCAGTAAACTAGGCATGGGTCATGGTTAGTAAACTGCTGGTTCAGCAAACTGGGTCATGGTTAGTAAACTGCTGATTCAGTAAACTGGGTCATGGTTAGTAAACCGCTGGTTCAGTAAACTGGGTCATGGTTAGTAAACTGCTGATTCAGTAAACTGGGTCATGGTTAGTAAACCGCTGGTTCAGTAAACTGGGTCATGGTTAGTAAACTGCTGGTTCAGCAAACTGGGTCATGGTTAGTAAACCACTGGTTCAGTAAACTGGGCATGGGTCATGGTTAATAAACCACTGGTTCAGTAAACTGGGCATGGGTCATGGTTAGTAAACCACTGGTTCAGTAAACTGGGCATGGGTCATGGTTAGTAAACCACTGGTTCAGTAAACTGGGCATGGGTCATGGTTAGTAAACTGCTGGTTCAGCAAACTGGGTCATGGTTAGTAAACCACTGGTTCAGTAAACTGGGCATGGGTCATGGTTAGTAAACCACTGGTTCAGTAAACTGGGCATGGGTCATGGTTAGTAAACTGCTGGTTCAGCAAACTGGGTCATGGTTAGTAAACTGCTGATTCAGTAAACTGGGTCATGGTTAGTAAACCACTGGTTCAGTAAACTGGGCATGGGTCATGGTTAGTAAACTGCTGGTTCAGTAAACTGGGCATGGGTCATGGTTAGTAAACCACTGGTTCAGTAAACTGGGTCATGGTTAATAAACGACTGGTTCAGTAAACTGGGTCATGGTTAGTAAACTGCTGATTCAGTAAACTGGGTCATGGTTAGTAAACCACTGGTTCAGTAAACTGGGTCATGGTTAGTAAACCACTGGTTCAGTAAACTGGGTCATGGTTAATAAACCACTGGTTCAGTAAACTGGGTCATGGTTGGTAAACTGCTGATTCAGTAAACTGGGCATGGGTCATGGTTAGTAAACTGCTGGTTCAGCAAACTGGGTCATGGTTAATAAACGACTGGTTCAGTAAACTGGGTCATGGTTAGTAAACTGCTGATTCAGTAAACTGGGTCATGGTTAGTAAACCACTGGTTCAGTAAACTGGGTCATGGTTAGTAAACCACTGGTTCAGTAAACTGGGTCATGGTTAATAAACCACTGGTTCAGTAAACTGGGTCATGGTTGGTAAACTGCTGATTCAGTAAACTGGGCATGGGTCATGGTTAGTAAACTGCTGGTTCAGCAAACTGGGTCATGGTTAATAAACCACTGGTTCAGTAAACTGGGTCATGGGTCATTGTAAAGGTCCAATGCAGCAGTTTTGATCTCAATATCAAATAATTTCGGGCTAACAATTATGTCCCTTACTGTGATTGTTTTCAATTAAAATGGTCAAAAATAAACAACAATTGCTTCTGAGCAAACAGCAATTTCTCAAGCAAGGCTTTTGCTAGGACTTTCTGGGAGAGGTCTGAATGGGGAGAGAAACTGAAACCTAGCTGTTATCGGCAGAGCGGTTTGGGAAACTCTTTCTAATTTACCGCCAGGTGATGTCACCAGGCAAGCTAAAACTCCATCCCACCAAAACAGACTGAAATTGCAGGCTGCATTTTCAAACAGCTCTTACACTAAAATGGCATTATAATAATGTTCTAAATGTCTAAGTATCATTCCAACCTCAGTATGGAAATATATATAAAACACAGGGGAGTCATGCTGATTTGGATAACTGGACATATGGGTTAGGGTGAGTTAGGGTTAGGGTGAGTTAGGGTAAGGGTGAGTTAGGGTTAGGGGGGTTAGGGTGAGTTAGGTTGAGTTATGGTTAGGGTGAGTTAGGGTTAGGGGGTTAGGGTGAGTTAGGGTTAGGGTGAGTTAGGGTAAGGGTGAGTTAGGGTAAGAGTTAGGGTGAGTTAGGGTTAGGGTGAGTTAGGGTTAGGGGGGTTAGGGTGAGTTAGGTTAGCGACAATGCTGACAGGGTACCTGGGTTAGGGAGATTAATCTTACCTTGAGCTAACAGCAGCAGAACCAGCAGAGCAACACAGCGAGTATTGACCCCCATCTTCCTCCCGGACTGGTGTGAGTAGAGTGATATGATGCGACTGAGCAGGACACAGAGGCTAGTGGAAAGGCTGCTGTAGGCTGCTGGATAGGCTTACAGTAATCCACTGGACTCTGATGGCCTCATCTAATACCCACAATCTGCCCCATGACCAAACCCCTCCCTCCCTCAGTTATCCTGGCCATCCCTCAGCCCTGGGCCATTTGGCAACAGAGAACTACTCATTATGTTAAACTTTTCTACTAGAATGACACACATTCCCTCTGCTGGATTGTCAAACATTTTGTCTCTAACCATCTTCTAAACCTTCAAATGAAATTCACCGTATGTCTCTTTTTAGTCACTATTTTTTTATTATTTCAAATGATTTGTCATTTCAAATTAATGTAATTGTCTGCATCATTTCCAATCCCCCATATATTTTGGGGGTAAGTATATATATCTATATACACTACAGTTCAAAAGTTTGGGGTCACTTAGATATGTCCTTGTTTTTGAAAGATAATCATTATTTTTTGTCCATTAAAACAACATCAAATTGATCAGAAATACAGTGTAGACATTGTTAATGTTGTAAATGACTATTGTAGCTGAAAACGGCAGATTTTTTTATGGAATATCTACATAGGCGTTCACAGAGGCAAATGATCAGGATCATCACTCCTGAGTTCCAATGGCATGTTGTGTTAGCTAATCCAAGTTGATCATTTTAAAAGGCTAATTGATCATTCAAAAACCCTTTTGCAATTGTTAGCACAGCTGAAAACTGTTCTGCTCAAAGAAGCAATAAAATTTGCCTTCTTTAGACTATCTCGTACAACGCTGTGTACAACGCCCTTTATTTATGTATTGATTCTTTAATCAGACAACAGTTTTCAGCTGTGCTAACATAATTGCAAAAGGGTTTTCTAATGATTAATTAGCCTTTTAAAATGATATGCTTGGATTAGCTAACACAACGGGACACAGGAGTGATGGTTGCTGATAATGAGCCTCTGTAGATATCCTCTGTAGATATCCTCTGTAGATATCCTCTGTAGATATCCTCTGTAGATATCCTCTATAGATATCCTCTGTAGATATCCTCTGTAGATATCCTCTGTAGATAGCCTCTGTAGATATCCTCTGTAGATAGCCTCTGTAGATATCCTCTGTAGATAGCCTCTGTAGATATCCTCTGTAGATATCCTCTGTAGATAGCCTCTGTAGATATCCTCTGTAGATATCCTCTGTAGATCTCCTCTGTAGATATCCTCTGTAGATATCCTCTGTAGATATCCTCTGTAGATATCCTCTGTAGATAGCCTCTGTAGATATCCTCTGTAGATAGCCTCTGTAGATATCCTCTGTAGATATCCTCTGTAGATATCCTCTGTAGATATCCTCTGTAGATATCCTCTGTAGATATCCCATTAAAAATCTGCCGTTTTCAGCTACAATAGTCATCTACAACATGAACTATGTTTACACTGTATTTCGATCAATTTCATGTTATTTTAATGGACAGAAAATGTGCTTTTCTTTAAAAAACAAGGACTTTTCTAGGTGACACCAAACATTTGAAGTGTAGTGTACATACTATACACATTTTACAGACACAATCTATTTTACAATAGTTATATTTTGTTTGTTTTTAGTCCTTCCTCTATTTCTGATTTCCATCCAGTTTGATTTCTATTTGTAACTGTGCTATTTCACAAAAGTTCTGAACCTCTATACATTTGACAGACCCCATATGTTTTACATTAGTTATCTTGTTGTTATTAGTCCCACCCTTCAGCTCCATTCAACCCCTCCCATCTATCTCTCAACACCATCCAGTCCCTTCAGCTCCATTCAACCCCTCCCATCTATCTCTCAACACCATCCAGTCCCTCCATTCAACCCCTCCCATCTATCTCTCAACACACCATCCAGTCCCTTCAGCTCCTCCATTCAACCCCTCCCATCTATCTCTTCCAACACCATCCATTTCTCTCAACACCATCCAGTCCCTTCAGCTCCATTCAACCCCTCCCATCTATCTCTCAACACCATCCATTTTGGATTTCTATTTGCCATACATTTTTCAACTGTGCTGTGATGCTTCACAAAAGTACTGAAACTTTCTATTCTCATAGTTTCTACAGATTGTAAATTAAAAATGTATTTTTGCTAAAGTAATTATTACATTATTGATCGATTGACTATTACTTTTTAAAATCACCCAGTATTGCTGCAGTGTTAGTTCTAGGCAAATGTTGCAATTCTTCAGCCATTCCTGGACCTGTGACCAAAAACGAGCTACATATGGACAGTACCAAAATAAATGATCTCATGACTCTGCCTCCTTACAGCAAAATCTGCAGAGCTTTTTAGTCACTCGTAACAGGCCTGTGTTGACAGTGAATATCAAACTTGCTTCTGGAATTAATCACTTTCATATTCAAAGGACTTGGATGTATGCCAAGCTAATATTCCTCACTACGTCTGTTGATATTCCAGAGTGTGTTAGTGAGAAAGTGCCTAAGGGAAGGAGCTTAGGGAATGAGCTAAGGGAAGGAGCTAAGGGATATAGCTGAAGGGACTAGGGGTCCAGTTGGTATTGGGCAGGTACTACCATAGGCATGCATGCAAACAGTAATTGCCTAATAGGGAAACCTGGTGCACACTATTTTATTTATGAGTGGTGAGGGAGTAGGTAAGTATATATGGAATATGGTGTAGGAAGTGTCCCAAAGAACAATGTGTACATGTTTAAGTCTTTTTAGAAATACAGTGACAAATCCTGGCATTCCAATGGTTAAGAAGGTAAAGAAGTAATGTGGACAGCAGTAGAGTCCAGGCTTATTCAACCTACATCTACAGGCTTCAGAAACATTGATGATCATTCACTGATTCATCATAGTTGGATGCTGTTTCGACCTATTGACGTTCCTTCCTTGAAGTAGGCCTGATCAGATCACTGATTAGGAATGAGTGGGCAGGTGAAAGCTGTGTGGTGGAGCCCTTGAGATCACCTGTCCAATGTCTAATCACTAATTACTTGCATGGAGGAAAGATACACGGAAGGAATTCCAACAGGGCCCATGTTTGTCTCAAATGGCACCCTATTCCCTATATAGTGCACTGATTTTGACCAGGGCCCATAGTGTAGGGCGCCATTTGGAACACACACACGTCTGTTTGATCCTGAGCAGATTGGCCCCATCCCGCTGTGCCTCGCCCTCTACCCAGAAGGGAGAGACACTCCAGATGGGATCAGAGGCAGCATGACTCCGGGATGAACAGACACAGACACATCACCAGGCTGGGCGTTCATTCTGCCCTGAAGATCCTGGCCTTGTCAGCATGCTGGGGGAGCCTGAGCTTGAACACGACAACCTGTTTTAAGATGTATATATCCATTTATAAATATGATCCTATTTATTATTTTTTGTGCTTCAGTGCATTGTTGGCTGTAAAAGTGGGTTAGCCTAAGCTTTTCTAGTTCTAGCTCCAGTAGTGTGATTATGGTTAGCCTAAGCTTTTCTAGTTCTAGCTCCAGTAGTGTGATTATGGTTAGCCTAAGCTTTTCTAGTTCTAGCTCCAGTAGTGTGATTATGGTTAGCCTAAGCTTTTCTAGTTCTAGCTCCAGTAGTGTGATTATGGTTAGCCTAAGCTTTTTCTAGTTCTAGCTCCAGTAGTGTGATTATGGTTAGCCTAAGCTTTTCTAGTTCTAGCTCCAGTAGTGTGATTATGGTTAGCCTAAGCTTTTCTAGTAGTGTGATTATGGTTAGCCTAAGCTCTAGCTCCAGTAGTGTGATTATGGTTAGCCTAAGCTTTTCTAGTTCTAGCTCCAGTAGTGTGATTATGGTTAGCCTAAGCTTTTCTAGTTCTAGCTCCAGTAGTGTGATTATGGTTAGCCTAAGCTTTTCTAGTTCTAGCTCCAGTAGTGTGATTATGGTTAGCCTAAGCTTTTCTAGTTCTAGTTCTAGTGTGATTATGGTTAGCTCTTTTCAGTTCTGGCTCCAGTAGTGTGATTATGGTTAGCCTAAGCTTTTCTAGTTCTAGCTCCAGTAGTGTGATTATGGTTAGCCTAAGCTTTTCTAGTTCTGGCTCCAGTAGTGTGATTATGGTTAGCCTAAGCTTTTCTAGTTCTGGCTCCAGTAGTGTGATTATGGTTAGCCTAAGCTTTTCTAGTTCTGGCTCCAGTAGTGTGATTATGGTTAGCCTAAGCTTTTCTAGTTCTAGCTCCAGTAGTGTGATTATGGTTAGCCTAAGCTTTTCTAGTTCTAGCTCCAGTAGTGTGATTATGGTTAGCCTAAGCTTTTCTAGTTCTATTAGTGTGATTCTAGCTCCAGTAGTGTGATTATGGTTAGCCTAAGCTTTTCTAGTTCTGGCTCCAGTAGTGTGATTATGGTTAGCCTAAGCTTTTCTAGTTCTGGCTCCAGTAGTGTGATTATGGTTAGCCTAAGCTTTTCTAGTTCTGGCTCCAGTAGTGTGATTATGGTTAGCCTAAGCTTTTCTAGTTCTGGCTCCAGTAGTGTGATTATGGTTAGCCTAAGCTTTTCTAGTTCTGGCTCCAGTAGTGTGATTATGGTTAGCCTAAGCTTTTCTAGTTCTGGCTCCTAGTAGTTCTGTGATTTATGGTTAGCCTAAGCTTTTCTAGTTCTGGCTCCAGTAGTGTGATTATGGTTAGCCTAAGCTTTTCTAGTTCTGGCTCCAGTAGTGTGATTATGGTTAGCCTAAGCTTTTCTAGTTCTGGCTCCAGCTTTTCTAGTTCTGGCTCCAGTAGTGTGATTATGGTTAGCCTAAGCTTTTCTAGTTCTGGCTCCAGTAGTGTGATTATGGTTAGCCTAAGCTTTTCTAGTTCTGGCTCCAGTAGTGTGATTATGGTTAGCCTAAGCTTTTCTAGTTCTGGCTCCAGTAGTGTGATTATGGTTAGCTGGCTAAGCTTTTCTAGTTCTGGCTCCAGTAGTGTGATTATGGTTAGCCTAAGCTTTTCTAGTTCTGGCTCCAGTAGTGTGATTATGGTTAGCCTAAGCTTTTCTAGTTCTGGCTCCAGTAGTGTGATTATGGTTAGCCTAAGCTTTTCTAGTTCTGGCTCCAGTAGTGTGATTATGGTTAGCCTAAGCTTTTCTAGTTCTGGCTCCAGTAGTGTGATTATGGTTAGCTAAGCTTTTCTAGTTCTGGCTCCAGTAGTGTGATTATGGTTAGCCTAAGCTTTTCTAGTTCTGGCTCCAGTAGTGTGATTATGGTTAGCCTAAGCTTTTCTAGTTCTGGCTCCAGTAGTGTGATTATGGTTAGCCTAAGCTTTTCTAGTTCTAGCTCCAGTAGTGTGATTATGGTTAGCCTAAGCTTTTCTAGTTCTGGCTCCAGTAGTGTGATTATGGTTAGCCTAAGCTTTTCTAGTTCTGCTCCAGTAGTGTGATTTTAGCTAGTTCTAGTTCTAGGCTCCAGTAGTGTGATTATGGTTAGCCTAAGCTTTTCTAGTTCTGGCTCCAGTTCTGATTATGCTCCAAGTTTTCTAGTTCTGTGATTATGGTTAGCCTAAGCTTTTCTAGTTCTAGCTCCAGTAGTGTGATTATGGTTAGCCTAAGCTTTTCTAGTTCTGGCTCCAGTAGTGTGATTATGGTTAGCCTAAGCTTTTTTTCTAGTTCTAGCTCCAGTAGTGTGATTATGGTTAGCCTAAGCTTTTCTAGTTCTAGCTCCAGTAGTGTGATTATGGTTAGCCTAAGCTTTTCTAGTTCTAGCTCCAGTAGTGTGATTATGGTTAGCCTAAGCTTTTCTAGTTCTAGCTCCAGTAGTGTGATTATGGTTAGCCTAAGCTTTTTTTAGTTCTAGCTCCAGTAGTGTGATTATGGTTAGCCTAAGCTTTTCTAGTTCTAGCTCCAGTAGTGTGATTATGCTTTTCTAGTTCTAGCTCCAGTAGTGTGATTATGGTTAGCCTAAGCTTTTCTAGTTCTAGCTCCAGTAGTGTGATTATGGTTAGCCTAAGCTTTTCTAGTTCTAGCTCCAGTAGTGTGATTATGGTTAGCCTAAGCTTTTCTAGTTCTAGCTCCAGTAGTGTGATTATGGTTAGCCTAAGCTTTTCTAGTTCTAGCTCCAGTAGTGTGATTATGGTTAGCCTAAGCTTTTCTAGTTCTAGCTCCAGTAGTGTGATTATGGTTAGCCTAAGCTTTTCTAGTTCTAGCTCCAGTAGTGTGATTATGGTTAGCCTAAGCTTTTCTAGTTCTAGCTCCAGTAGTGTGATTATGGTTAGCCTAAGCTTTTCTAGTTCTAGCTCTTTTCTAGTTCTAGCTCCAGTAGTGATTATGGTTAGCCTAAGCTTTTCTAGTTCTAGCTCCAGTAGTGTGATTATGGTTAGCCTAAGCTTTTCTAGTTCTAGCTCCAGTAGTGTGATTATGGTTAGCCTAAGCTTTTCTAGTTCTAGCTCCAGTAGTGTGATTATGGTTAGCCTAAGCTTTTCTAGTTCTAGCTCCAGTAGTGTGATTATGGTTAGCCTAAGCTTTTCTAGTTCTAGCTCCAGTAGTGTGATTATGGTTAGCCTAAGCTTTTCTAGTTCTAGCTCCAGTAGTGTGATTATGGTTAGCCTAAGCTTTTCTAGTTCTAGCTCCAGTAGTGTGATTATGGTTAGCCTAAGCTTTTCTAGTTCTAGCTCAGTTATGGTTAGCCTAAGCTTTTCTAGTTCTAGCTCCAGTAGTGTGATTATGGTTAGCCTAAGCTTTTCTTTTCTAGTTCTAGCTCCAGTAGTGTGATTATGGTTAGCCTAAGCTTTTCTAGTTCTAGCTCCAGTAGTGTGATTATGGTTAGCCTAAGCTTTTCTAGTTCTAGCTCCAGTAGTGTGATTATGGTTAGCCTAAGCTTTTCTAGTTCTAGCTCCAGTAGTGTGATTATGGTTAGCCTATTTTCTAGTTCTAGCTTAGTGTGATTATGGTTAGCCTAAGCTTTTCTAGTTCTAGCTCCAGTAGTGTGATTATGGTTAGCCTAAGCTTTTCTAGTTCTAGCTCCAGTAGTGTGATTATGGTTAGCCTAAGCTTTTCTAGTTCTAGCTCCAGTAGTGTGATTATGGTTAGCCTAAGCTTTTCTAGTTCTAGCTCCAGTAGTGTGATTATGGTTAGCCTTTTCTAGTTCTAGCTTTTCTAGTTCTAGCTCCAGTAGTAGTGATTATGGTTAGCCTAAGCTTTTCTAGTTCTAGCTCCAGTAGTGTGATTATGGTTAGCCTAAGCTTTTCTAGTTCTAGCTCCAGTAGTGTGATTATGGTTAGCCTAAGCTTTTCTAGTTCTAGCTCCAGTAGTGTGATTATGGTTAGCCTAAGCTTTTCTAGTTCTAGCTCCAGTAGTGTGATTATGGTTAGCCTAAGCTTTTCTAGTTCTAGCTCCAGTAGTGTGATTATGGTTAGCCTAAGCTTTTCTAGTTCTAGCTCCAGTAGTGTGATTATGGTTAGCCTAAGCTTTTCTAGTTCTAGCTCCAGTAGTGTGATTATGGTTAGCCTAAGCTTTTCTAGTTCTAGCTCCAGTAGTGTGATTATGGTTAGCCTTCTTAGTTCTAGCTTTTATGGTTAGTTTTTCTAGCTCCCAGTAGTGTGATTATGGTTAGCCTAAGCTTTTCTAGTTCTAGCTCCAGTAGTGTGATTATGGTTAGCCTAAGCTTTTCTAGTTCTAGCTCCAGTGTGATTATGGTTAGCCTGATTAGCTCCAGTAGTTGATTATGGTTAGCCTAAGCTTTTCTAGTTCTAGCTCCAGTAGTGTGATTATGGTTAGCCTAAGCTTTTCTAGTTCTAGCTCCAGTAGTGTGATTATGGTTAGCCTAGCTCCAGCTTTTTAGTTCTAGCTCCAGTAGTGTGATTATGGTTAGCCTAAGCTTTTTCTAGCTCCAGTAGTGATTATGGTTAGCTCCAGTTTTCTAGCTCCAGTAGTGTTATGGTTAGCCTAAGCTTTTCTAGCTTCTGTGATTATGGTTAGCCTCTTTTCTAGTTCTAGCTCCAGTAGTGTGATTATGGTTAGCCTAAGCTTTTCTAGTTCTAGCTCCAGTAGTGTGATTATGGTTAGCCTAAGCTTTTCTAGTTCTAGCTCCAGTAGTGTGATTATGGTTAGCCTAAGCTTTTCTAGTTCTAGCTCCAGTAGTGTGATTATGGTTAGCCTAAGCTTTTCTAGTTCTAGCTCCAGTAGTGTGATTATGGTTAGCCTAAGCTTTTCTAGTTCTAGCTCCAGTAGTGTGATTATGGTTAGCCTAAGCTTTTCTAGTTCTAGCTCCAGTAGTGTGATTATGGTTAGCCTAAGCTTTTCTAGTTCTAGCTCCAGTATTATGTGTGATTATGGTTTATGCCTAAGCTTTTCTAGTTCTAGCTCCAGTAGTGTGATTATGGTTAGCCTAAGCTTTTCTAGTTCTAGCTCCAGTAGTGTGATTATGGTTAGCCTAAGCTTTTCTAGTTCTAGCTCCAGTAGTGTGATTATGGTTAGCCTAAGCTTTTCTAGTTCTAGCTCCAGTAGTGTGATTATGGTTAGCCTAAGCTTTTCTAGTTCTAGCTCCAGTAGTGTGATTATGGTTAGCCTAAGCTTTTCTAGTTCTAGCTCAGTAGTGTGATTATGGTTAGCCTAAGCTTTTCTAGTTCTAGCTCCAGTAGTGTGATTATGGTTAGCCTAAGCTTTTCTAGTTCTAGCTCCAGTAGTGTGATTATGGTTAGCCTAAGCTTTTCTAGTTCTAGCTCCAGTAGTGTTATGATTAGCCTAAGGTTCTAGCTCCAGTAGTGTGATTATGGTTAGCCTAAGCTTTTTATAGTTCTAGCTCCAGTAGTGTGATTATGGTTAGCCTAAGCTTTTCTAGTTCTAGCTCCAGTAGTGTGATTATGGTTTAGCCTAAGCCTAAGCTTTCTAGTTCTAGCTCCAGTAGTGTGATTATGGTTAGCCTAAGCTTTTCTAGTTCTAGCTCCAGTAGTGTGATTATGGTTAGCCTAAGCTTTTCTAGTTCTAGCTCCAGTAGTGTGATTATGGTTAGCCTAAGCTTTTCTAGCTCCAGTAGTGTGATTATGGTTAGCCTAAGCTTTTCTAGCTCCAGTAGTGTGATTATGGTTAGCCTAAGCTTTTCTAGCTCCAGTAGTGTGATTATGGTTAGCCTAAGCTTTTCTAGCTCCAGTAGTGTGATTATGGTTAGCCTAAGCTAGTTCTAGCTCAGTAGTGTGATTATGGTTAGCCCAGTAGTAATTATGGTTAGCTTTTCTAGTTCTAGCTCCAGTAGTGTGATTATGGTTAGCCTAAGCTTTTCTAGTTCTAGCTCCAGTAGTGTGATTATGGTTAGCCTAAGCTTTTCTAGTTCTAGCTCCAGTAGTGTGATTATGGTTAGCCTAAGCTTTTCTAGTTCCAGTAGTGTGATTATGGTTAGCCTAAGCTTTTCTAGTTCTAGCTCCAGTAGTGTGATTATGGTTAGCCTAAGCTTTTCTAGTTCTAGCTCCAGTAGTGTGATTATGGTTAGCCTAAGTGTTTTGGTTAGCTAGTTCTAGCTCCAGTAGTGTGATTATGGTTAGCCTAAGCTTTTCTAGTTCTAGCTCCAGTAGTGTGATTATGGTTAGCCTAAGCTTTTCTAGTTCTAGCTCCAGTAGTGTGATTATGGTTAGCCTAAGCTTTTCTAGTTCTAGCTCCAGTAGTGTGATTATGGTTAGCCTAAGCTTTTCTAGCTCCAGTAGTGTGATTATGGTTAGCCTAAGCTTTTCTAGCTCCAGTAGTGTGATTATGGTTAGCCTAAGCTTTTCTAGCTCCAGTAGTGTGATTATGGTTAGCCTAAGCTTTTCTAGTTCCAGTAGTGTGATTATGGTTAGCCTAAGCTTTTCTAGTTCTAGCTCCAGTAGTGTGATTATGGTTAGCCTAAGCTTTTCTAGTTCTAGCTCCAGTAGTGTGATTATGGTTAGCCTAAGCTTTTCTAGTTCTAGCTCCAGTAGTGTGATTATGGTTAGCCTAAGCTTTTCTAGTTCTAGCTCCAGTAGTGTGATTATGGTTAGCCTAAGCTTTTCTAGTTCTAGCTCCAGTAGTGTGATTATGGTTAGCCTAAGCTTTTCTAGTTCTAGCTCTAGCTCCAGTAGTGTGATTATGGTTAGCCTAAGCTTTTCTAGCTCCAGTAGTGTGATTATGGTTAGCCTAAGCTTTTCTAGCTCCAGTAGTGTGATTATGGTTAGCCTAAGCTTTTCTAGCTCCAGTAGTGTGATTATGGTTAGCCTAAGCTTTTCTAGTTCCAGTAGTGTGATTATGGTTAGCCTAAGCTTTTCTAGTTCTAGCTCCAGTAGTGTGATTATGGTTAGCCTAAGCTTTTCTAGTTCTAGCTCCAGTAGTGTGATTATTGCCTGCAATTTTGGGCATTTCTTTGCATGGTTGATTAAACAGCATGATCATTGCAAAGGTGCACCTTGTGCTGGGGACAAAAGGCCACTCTAAAATGCGCAGTTTGTCACACAACACAATGCCACAGAAGTCTGAAGTTGAGGGAGCATCGTATTAGCATGCTGACTGCAGGAATGTCTACCAGAGTACACGCCAGAGAACTGAATGTTCACATCTACCATAAGCCGCCTCCAACGTCATTTTATAAACCCAGCAAAAAAAGAAACATCCTCTCACTGTCAACTGCGTTTATTTTCAGCAAACTTAACGTGTAAATATTTGTATGAACATATGATTCAACAACTGAGACATAAACTGAACAAGTTCCACAGACATGTAACTAACAGAAATGGAATAATGTGTCCCTGAACATGAGGGGGGGGTCAAAATCAAAAGTAACAGTCAGTATCAGATGTGGCCACCCGCTGCATTAAGTATTGCAGTGCATCTCCTCCTCATGGACTGCACTAGATTTGCCAGTTCTTGCTGTGAGATGTTACCCCACTCTTCCACCAAAGCAACTGCAAGTTATACGACATTTCTGGGGGGGAATGGCCCTAGCCCTCACCCTCCAATCCAACAGGTCCCAGACGTGCTCAATGGGATTGAGATCCAGGCTCTTCGCTGGCCATGGCAGAACACTGTCTTGCAGGAAATCACGCACAGACCGAGCAGTATGGCTGGTGGCATTGTCATGCTGGAGGGTCAGCATGAGATTGCCTGCAATGACAACAAGCTCAGTCCGATGATGCCGTGACACACCGCCCCAGACCATGATGGACCCTCCACCTCCAAATCAATCCTGCTCCAGAGTACAGGCCTCGGTGTAATGCTCATTCCTTAAAAACGAATCCAACCATCACCCCTGGTAAGACAAAACCACGACTTGTCAGTGAAGAGCACTTTTTGCCAGTCCTGTCTGGTCCAGCGACAGTGGGTTTGTGCCCATATTCAACGTTGTTGCCGGAGATGTCTGGTGAGGACCTGCCTTCAGCCCTCAGTCCAGCCTCTCTCAGCCTAATGCGGACAGTATGAGCACTGATGGAGGGATTGTGCGTTCCTGGTGTAACTCGGGCAGTTGTTGTTGCCATGCTGTACCTGTCTCGCAGGTGTGATTTTTGGATGTACCGATCCTGAGCAGGTGTTGTTACACGTGGTCTGCCACTGCGAGGACAATCAGCTGTCCGTCCTGTCTCCCTGTAGCGCTGTCTTAGGCATCTCACCGTAAGGACATTGCAATCTATTGCCCTGGCCACATTAGCAGTCCTAATGCCTCCTTGCAGCATGCCTAAGACACATTAACGCAGATGAGCAGGGACCCTGGGCATCTTTCTTTTGGTGTTTTTCAGAGTCAATAGAAAGGCCTCTTTAGTGTACTAAGTTTTCATAACTGTGACCTTAATTGCCTACCGTCTGTAAGCTGTTAGTGTCTTAACGACCGTTCCACAGGTGCATGTTCATTAATTGTTTATGGTTCATTGAACAAGCAGGGAAACAGTGTTTTTAAACCCTTTACAATGAAGATCTGTGAAGTTATTTGGATTTTTACAAATTATCTTTGAAACACAGGGCCCTGAAAAAGGGATGTTTCTTTTTTTGCTGAGTTTAGAATTTGTCAGTACGTGCAACCAGCCTCACAACCGCAGACCACGTGTAACCACGCCAACCCAGGATCTCCACATCCGGCAAGTCAAATCTTATTCGTCGCATACACATATTTAGCAGATGTTATTGTGGGTGTGGTGAAATGCTTGTGTTCCTAGCTCCAGTAGTGCAGTAACATCTAACAATTCACAACAATAAAAATAAACATAAGGAATATATAAATATTAGGATGAGCAATGTCTGAGTGGCATAGACTAAAATACAGTAGAATAGAATACAGTATATAAATGTGAGATGAATAAAGCAAAAATATGTAAACATTATTAGAATAACTAGTGTTCCATTATTAAAGTGGCCAGTGATTTCAAGTCTATGTACAGTATATGACGCAGCAGCCTCTAAGGTGCAGGGTTATGTAACCGAGTGGAAGCCGCCTAGTGATGACTATTTAAAAGTCTGATGGCCTTGAGATAGAAGCTGTTTTTCAGTCTCTCGGTCCCAGCTTTAATGCATCTGTACTAACCTCGCCTTTTGGATGATAGAGGGGTGAACAGGCAGTGGCTCGGGTGGTTGTTGTCCTTGATGATCTTTTTGACCTTCCTGTGACATCGGGTGCTGTAGGTGTCCTGGAGGGCAGGTAGTTTGCCCCTGGTGATGCGTTGTGCAGACCTCACTACCCTCTGGAGAGCCTTGCGGTTGCGGCCGGTGCAGTTGCCGTACCAGGCGGTGATACAGCCCGACAGGATGCTCTCAATTGTGCATCTGTAAAAGTTTGAGGGTTTTAGGTACAAAGCTGTTGCGCCTTCTTCACCACACTGTCTGTGTGGACCATTTCAGATCGTCAGTGACATGTACACCGAGGAACTTGAAGCTTTCCATCTGCTCCACTGTGGCCCAGTCCCACTGCTGTTTCCTGAAGTCCACGATCATCTCCTTTGTTTTGTCGACAGTGAGTGAGAGGTTATTTTCCTGGCACCACACTCCCAGAGCCGTCACCTCCTCCCTGTAGGCTGTCTCGTCATTGTTGATAATCAGTCCTACTACTGTTGTGTCGTCTGCTAACTTGATGATCGAGTTGGAGGCGTGCATGGCCACGCAGTCATGGGTGAACAGGGAGAACAATAGGGGGCTGAGCATGCACCCTTGTGGGGCCCCTGTGTTGAGGATTAGCGAAGTTGTTTCCTAACTTCACCATCTGGGGGCGGCCCGTCAGGAAGTCCAGGACCCAATTGCACAGGGCGGGGTTCAGACACAGGGCTGCAAGTTTAATGATGAGCTTGGAGGGTACTATAATATTGAATTCTGAGCTATATACAGTAGGTATGATCCTTGACTAGCCTCTCAAAGCACTTCACGATGACAGAAGTGAGTGCTACGGGGCGATAGTAATTTAGTTCAGTTACCTTTGCTTTCTTGGGTACAAGAACAATGGTGGACATAGAGGCAAGTGGGGGCAGCAGACTGGGATAGGGAGAGATTGAATATGTCCGTAAACACTTTAGCCAGCTGGTCTGGACGCAGCTAGGGATGTCGTCTAGGCCGGCAGCCCTGCGAGGGTTAACACACTTAGATGTCTTACTCACGTCGGCCACGGAGAAGGAGAGCCCACAGTGTTGTCCTCAAAGCGGGCAAAGGTGTTTAGCTTTCTGGGAGCTGTGTCCATGACTTGACTGGCTTTCCCTTTGTAATCCATGATTGTCTGGAGTCCCTGCCACCTACGTCTCGTGTCTCAGCCATTGAATTGCAACTCTTGTCTCTGTACTGACATTTTGCCTGTTTGGTTGCTTTACAGAGGGCATAACTGCACTGTTTGTAATCACTTGGTTAAATCCGATGGTTCGCGTTTTCAGTTGCACAAATGCTGCCATCTATCCACAGTTTTTGGTTTGGGTAGGTTTTAAGTCACAGTGGGAACAATATGCCCTATAACCAGGGGTTCTTAAACATGTTCAGCCTGGAACCCTAATTAGAAATTCTGTGTTTTCCTGGAACCGAAGTTTATGAAAATATTCAACACTGCGTAAATATTGGTACATTTCATTACCCTTATGCCTAAAACCAATGCAATATAGACAAAAACAAATAACAATGAAATGAAATACCCATATAGCTAGTCATGTTTATTTTTACCCATTAAAAACACTCTTACATATCTGTCTAGGTTGGAACTGTTGCTGTTAAAATACAACAAAGCATTTTAATTCTGAACGGGAATAAACTGATTGATCACATCACAAAGATGTATTCCACAACACACACACAGGCTCAGTTTTTGATAGTGCAACTCTAAGTGACAGCACAGATAAAACATGATCAGGCCTACTGCACATCTTACTGTAGAACATATTGTTAAAGTTGGAACTGTTAGATAAGCAGATAAGGTAGATAAGGTATAGTTTTAAAAAAATCAGATTTTACTGTTTGCATGAGTTACTTGATGTGGAATATAGGAATATGTAGTCATGTCTCTGTGTAGTACCGTGCATTTTCCAGAGTCTGTTCTGGACTTCGAGACTGTGAAGAGACCTTGTGGCATGTCTTGTGGGGTATGCATAGGTGTCTGAGCAGAGCATCGCATTATTACGGACAGACCTTTCCCCATCTTAGTTTCTAAATAAATACAAATAAATATTGTATCAATACGTTTTGACCATGATAGTTTACAATCCAGGGTTACTCCAAGCTGTTTAGTCACGTCAACTTGCTCAATTTCCAACTTATTCATTACAAGATTTAGTTGAGGTTTATGGTTAATCCCTAATACAATGCTTTTAGTTTTTGAAATATTTATGGACCTACCAGGTACAACCCCAAATCCGTAAACACGGGCATCCTCATAGACATCATCCTAACCAACCAAGCCCTCTAATTACAACTCTGCCGTCTTCAACCAGGATCTCAGTGATCACTGCTTCATTGCCTGCATCCGTAATGGGTCTACGGTCAAACAACCACCCCTCATCACTGTCAAACACTCCCTAAAATACTTCAGCGAGCAGGCCTTTCTAATCGACCTGGCCCAGGTACCCTGGAAGGATATTGACCTCATTCCGTCAGTAGAGGATGCCTGGTCGTTCATCTTAAATAAGCCATTTCTCCTTCACCCAAATCCAGATAACTGATGTTCTGAAAGAGTTACAAAATCTGGATTTGCAATTGTTGCAACCTCTATTACTAGCCTGTTCAACCTCTCTTTCATATCGTCTGAGATCCCCAAAGATTGGAAAGCTGCCGCGGTCATCCCCCTCTTCAAAGGGGGAGACACCCTAGACCCAAACTGTTACAGACCTATATCTATCCTACCCAAGTTAACAAACAGATCACCGACCATGTCGAATCCCACCGTACCTATGCAATCTGGTTACCGAGCTGGTCATTGGTGCACCTCAGCCACGCTCAAGGTTCTAAACGATGTCATAACCGCCATCGATAAAAGACAATACTGTGCAGCCGTATTCATCGACCTGGCCAAGGCTTTCGACTCTGTCAATCACCACATTCTTATTGGCAGACTCAACAGCCTTGGTTTTGGTTACTAAAACAGTAGTTTTAGAATTGTTAGTTAGATTACTGCACTGCATTGTCCTGAAGTTTCACACTCGCAAACATCTGCTAACCATTGTATGTGACAAATAAAATTTGATTTGATTTGGTTTCAAAATGACAGACAGTTCAGTGTGTCAAATCGGAGGACCTGTTGTCCGGACCTCTGGCAGTCTATGGTCATGCCACAGGATTCAATTCACTGTATACATCAATGATGTCGCTTTTGCTGCTGGTGATTCACTGATCCACCTCTACGCAGACGACACCATTCTGTATACTTCTGGCCCTTCTTTGGACACTGTGTTAACTAACCTCCAGACGAGCTTCAATGCCATACAACTCTCCTTCCGTGGCCTCCAACTGCTCTTAAATGCAAGTAAAACTAAATGCATGCTCTTGAACCAATTGCTGCCCGCACCTGCCAGCCCATCCAGCATCACTACTCTGGACGGTTCTGATGTAAAATATGTGGACAATTACAAATACCTAGGTGTCTGGTTAGACTGTAAACTCTCCTTCCAGACTCACATTAAGCATCTCCAATCCAAAATCAAATCTAGAATTGGCATCCTATTTCGCAACAAAGCGTCCCCTTCACTCATGCTGCCAAACATACCCTGGGTAAAACTGACTATCCTACCAATCCTTGACTTCGGCGATGTCATTTACAAAATAGCCTCCAACACTCAGTAAATTGGATGCAGTCTATCACAGTGCCATCCGTTCTGTCACCAAAGCCCAATATACAACCCACCACTGCGACCTGTATGCTCTCGTTGGCTGGCCCTCGCTTCATATTCGTTGCAAAACCCACTGGCTCCAGGTCATCTATAGGTCTTTGCTAGGTAAAGCCCTGCCTTATCTCAGCCAACAACGATCACCATAGCAACACCCACCTGTAGCACGCGCTCCAGCAGGTATATTTCACTGCTCCCCCCCAAAGCCAATTCCCCCTTTGGCCGCCTTTCCTTCCAGTTCTCTGCTGCCAAGGACTGGAATGAATTGCAAAAACCACTGAAGCTGGAAACTCATATCTCCCTCATTACCAGCTCACAGATCATTGAACATGTACATAGCCCATTTGTAAATAGTCCATCTGTCACGACTTCCACCAAAGTCGTTTCCTCTCCTTGTTCGGGCGGCGGTCGGCGTCACCGGTCTTCTTGCCATTGTCGATCCACTTTTCATTTTCCATTTGTTTTGTCTTGTTTTCCTACACACCTGGTTTCCATTTCCCTCATTATTTGTTGTGTATTTTAACCTCCGTTCCCCCCATGTCTTTGTGTGGAATTGTTTGTTGTGTTTGTGCACATGTTACTGGTGCACGTCAGGTTTTTTGTACCCATATGCTGTTGTATTTTTATGCCATTGGTTTTTGGATTAAACTGCTCCGGCTACTACCTAGTTCTGTTCTCCTGTGTCTGACTTCCCTGCCAGCAGTTACATACCCCTTTACATCCAACTACCTCATCCCCACATTGTTATTTATTTCTTTGCTCTTTTGCACCCCAGTATCTCTACTTGCACATCTATCACTCCAGTGTTTAATTTCTAAATTGTAATTACTTCGCCACTACGGCCTATTTATTGCCTTACCTCCCTAATCTTACCTCATTTGCACACACTGTAGAAATATTTTTTTTCTATTGTGTTATTGACTGTACGTTTGTTTATTCCATGTGTAACTCTGTGTTGTTGTTTGTGTCGCACTGCTTTACTTTCTTGTCCAGGTCGCAGTTGTAAATGAGAACTTGTTCTCAACTGGCCTACCTGGTTAAATAAAGGTGTTCTCAACTGGCCTACCTGGTTAAATAAAGGTGTTCTCAACTGGCCTACCTGGTTAAATAAAGGTGTTCTCAACTGGCCTACCTGGTTAAATAAAGGTGTTCTCAACTGGCCTACCTGGTTAAATAAAGGTGTTCTCAACTGGCCTACCTGGTTAAATAAAGGTGTTCTCAACTGGCCTACCTGGTTAAATAAAGGTGTTCTCAACTGGCCTACCTGGTTAAATAAAGGTGTTCTCAACTGGCCTCCTGGTTAAATAAAGGTGTTCTCAACTGGCCTCCTGGTTAAATAAAGGTGTTCTCAACTGGCCTCCTGGTTAAATAAAGGTGTTCTCAACTGGCCTACCTGGTTAAATAAAGGTGTTCTCAACTAGCCTACCTGGTTAAATAAAGGTGTTCTCAACTGGCCTCCCTGGTTAAATAAAGGTGTTCTCAACTAGCCTACCTGGTTAAATAAAGGTGTTCTCAACTGGCCTACCTGGTTAAATAAAGGTGTTCTCAACTGGCCTCCCTGGTTAAATAAAGGTGTTCTCAACTAGCCTCCCTGGTTAAATAAAGGTGTTCTCAACTAGCCTACCTGGTTAAATAAAGGTGTTCTCAACTGGCCTCCCTGGTTAAATAAAGGTGTTCTCAACTAGCCTTCCTGGTTAAATAAAGGTGTTCTCAACTAGCCTACCTGGTTAAATAAAGGTGTTCTCAACTGGCCTCCCTGGTTAAATAAAGGTGTTCTCAACTAGCCTCCCTGGTTAAATAAAGGTGTTCTCAACTGGCCTACCTGGTTAAATAAAGGTGTTCTCAACTGGCCTACCTGGTTAAATAAAGGTGTTCTCAACTGGCCTCCCTGGTTAAATAAAGGTGTTCTCAACTGGCCTACCTGGTTAAATAAAGGTGTTCTCAACTGGCCTACCTGGTTAAATAAAGGTGTTCTCAACTGGCCTACCTGGTTAAATAAAGGTGTTCTCAACTGGCCTACCTGGTTAAATAAAGGTGTTCTCAACTGGCCTACCTGGTTAAATAAAGGTGTTCTCAACTGGCCTACCTGGTTAAATAAAGGTGTTCTCAACTGGCCTACCTGGTTAAATAAAGGTGTTCTCAACTGGCCTACCTGGTTAAATAAAGGTGTTCTCAACTGGCCTCCCTGGTTAAATAAAGGTGTTCTCAACTGGCCTCCCTGGTTAAATAAAGGTGTTCTCAACTGGCCTCCCTGGTTAAATAAAGGTGTTCTCAACTGGCCTACCTGGTTAAATAAAGGTGTTCTCAACTAGCCCACCTGGTTAAATAAAGGTGTTCTCAACTGGCCTACCTGGTTAAATAAAGGTGTTCTCAACTGGCCTACCTGGTTAAATAAAGGTGTTCTCAACTGGCCTACCTGGTTAAATAAAGGTGTTCTCAACTGGCCTACCTGGTTAAATAAAGGTGTTCTCAACTGGCCTACCTGGTTAAATAAAGGTGTTCTCAACTGGCCTACCTGGTTAAATAAAGGTGTTCTCAACTGGCCTCCCTGGTTAAATAAAGGTGTTCTCAACTAGCCTACCTGGTTAAATAAAGGTGTTCTCAACTGGCCTACCTGGTTAAATAAAGGTGTTCTCAACTGGCCTCCTGGTTAAATAAAGGTGTTCTCAACTAGCCTCCTGGTTAAATAAAGGTGTTCTCAACTAGCCTACCTGGTTAAATAAAGGTGTTCTCAACTGGCCTCCCTGGTTAAATAAAGGTGTTCTCAACTAGCCTTCCTGGTTAAATAAAGGTGTTCTCAACTAGCCTACCTGGTTAAATAAAGGTGTTCTCAACTGGCCTCCCTGGTTAAATAAAGGTGTTCTCAACTGGCCTCCCTGGTTAAATAAAGGTGTTCTCAACTGGCCTACCTGGTTAAATAAAGGTGTTCTCAACTGGCCTACCTGGTTAAATAAAGGTGTTCTCAACTGGCCTCCCTGGTTAAATAAAGGTGTTCTCAACTGGCCTACCTGGTTAAATAAAGGTGTTCTCAACTGGCCTACCTGGTTAAATAAAGGTGTTCTCAACTGGCCTACCTGGTTAAATAAAGGTGTTCTCAACTGGCCTACCTGGTTAAATAAAGGTGTTCTCAACTGGCCTACCTGGTTAAATAAAGGTGTTCTCAACTGGCCTACCTGGTTAAATAAAGGTGTTCTCAACTGGCCTACCTGGTTAAATAAAGGTGTTCTCAACTGGCCTACCTGGTTAAATAAAGGTGTTCTCAACTGGCCTCCTGGTTAAATAAAGGTGTTCTCAACTGGCCTCCTGGTTAAATAAAGGTGTTCTCAACTGGCCTCCCTGGTTAAATAAAGGTGTTCTCAACTGGCCTACCTGGTTAAATAAAGGTGTTCTCAACTAGCCCACCTGGTTAAATAAAGGTGTTCTCAACTGGCCTACCTGGTTAAATAAAGGTGTTCTCAACTGGCCTACCTGGTTAAATAAAGGTGTTCTCAACTGGCCTACCTGGTTAAATAAAGGTGTTCTCAACTGGCCTACCTGGTTAAATAAAGGTGTTCTCAACTGGCCTACCTGGTTAAATAAAGGTGTTCTCAACTGGCCTACCTGGTTAAATAAAGGTGTTCTCAACTGGCCTCCTGGTTAAATAAAGGTGTTCTCAACTGGCCTACCTGGTTAAATAAAGGTGTTCTCAACTGGCCTACCTGGTTAAATAAAGGTGTTCTCAACGGGCCTACCTGGTTAAATAAAGGTGTTCTCAACTGGCCTACCTGGTTAAATAAAGGTGTTCTCAACTGGCCTACCTGGTTAAATAAAGGTGTTCTCAACTGGCCTACCTGGTTAAATAAAGGTGTTCTCAACTGGCCTACCTGGTTAAATAAAGGTGTTCTCAACTGGCCTACCTGGTTAAATAAAGGTGTTCTCAACTGGCCTACCTGGTTAAATAAAGGTGTTCTCAACTGGCCTACCTGGTTAAATAAAGGTGTTCTCAACTGGCCTACCTGGTTAAATAAAGGTGTTCTCAACTGGCCTACCTGGTTAAATAAAGGTGTTCTCAACTGGCCTACCTGGTTAAATAAAGGTGTTCTCAACTGGCCTACCTGGTTAAATAAAGGTGTTCTCAACTGGCCTACCTGGTTAAATAAAGGTGTTCTCAACTGGCCTACCTGGTTAAATAAAGGTGTTCTCAACTGGCCTACCTGGTTAAATAAAGGTGTTCTCAACTGGCCTACCTGGTTAAGTAAAGGTGTTCTCAACTGGCCTACCTGGTTAAATAAAGGTGTTCTCAACTGGCCTACCTGGTTAAATAAAGGTGTTCTCAACTGGCCTACCTGGTTAAATAAAGGTGTTCTCAACTGGCCTACCTGGTTAAATAAAGGTGTTCTCAACTGGCCTACCTGGTTAAATAAAGGTGTTCTCAACTGGCCTCCCTGGTTAAATAAAGGTGTTCTCAACTGGCCTACCTGGTTAAATAAAGGTGTTCTCAACTGGCCTACCTGGTTAAATAAAGGTGTTCTCAACTGGCCTCCCTGGTTAAATAAAGGTGTTCTCAACTAGCCTACCTGGTTAAATAAAGGTGTTCTCAACTGGCCTCCCTGGTTAAATAAAGGCAACAAAAAAAAAACCAATAAAAATGTGTACAGTGTTGAGTCATCAGCATACATAGACACAGGCTTTACTCAGTGGCAAGTCCTTAGTAAAGATTGAAAAAAGTAAGTGGTCTAAACAGCTGCCCTGGAGAATGCCTGACTCTACCTGGACTATGTTGGAGAGGCTTCCATTAAAGAACACCCTCTGCTCTGCTGGACAGGTAACTCTCCATCCACAATATAGCCGGGATGTAAAGCCATAACACATGAGTTTTTCCAACAGCAGATTATGATAGCTAATGTCAAAAGCTGCACTGAAATCTAGCAAAACATGTCCAACAATTTTTATTATGAATATCTTTCAGCCAATCATCAATCATTTGTGGAAGTACCATGCATGTTAAGTGCCCTCCCCTATAAGCATGCTGAAAGGCAGTTGATCATTTGTTTCCTGTGACGGTCCTGATGAGAGCCAGTTTCATCATAGCGCTTGATTGGTTTTTGCGACTGCACTTGAAGAAACTTGTTCCGAAGTAACTGACCTTCATGTCTTAAAGTAATGATGGACTGTTGTTTCTCTTTGCTTATTGGAGCTGTTCTTGCCATAATATGGACTTGGTGTTTTACCAAATAGGGCTATCTCCTGTATACCCATCATACCTTGTCACAACACAACTGATTGGCTTAAACACATTAAGAAGGAAAGAAATTCCACAAATTCACTTTCAACAAGGCACACCTGTTAATTGAAATCCATTCCAGGTGACTACCTCATGAAGCTGGTTGAGAGAATGCCAAGAGTGTGCAAAGCTGTCATAAAGGCAAAGGGTGGCTATTTTGAAGAATCTAAAATATATTTTGATTGGTTTAACACTTTTTTGGTTACTATACGATTCCTACATGTGTTACTACTTGTGTTATTTCATAGTTTTGATGTCTTCACTATTATTCTACAATGTAGAAAACATGAAGAAAAACCCTTGGATGAGTAGGTGTGTCCAAACTTTTACTGGTACTATAGGTCCTGGATGGCAGGAAGCTTGGCCCAAGTGATGTACTAAGCCGTAGCCACTACCCTCTGTAGCGCCTTACGGTCGGATGCAGAGCAATTGCCATACCAGGCGGTGATGCAACCGGTCAGGGTGCTCTTGATGGTGCAGCTAACCGTTACCTTCTCTTGTGAAGGACAGACGTAAGAGAGAGAACAAAGGCTAAACCTGGTCTTAACTTCCAATGCTCCATCCCCCTGCCCAACCCCCCTCCACGCCACTCCGCCAACCGCCAGGATGCCCGGCATCAGAACATTCCAGGCTTTCCTGTGATTGGCAGATAGCAGGTTGATTGGCATGTCGGACCCCGCGAACACTGGGTACTGGTAAGCACAACACAACCACCTACTAGCCTAACACATAACACACAGCTGTCTGTGAGGGTCGCTACAATATGAATGTTATCTGTTGCTAGCAAGTTATCGATTTCATTAACCTTGTTTCTTAGGCTACATTAACGTAGACCATTTTTTGGGGCTTTTCTAGGATGATTGATTGTTTTTATTGCTTTACTGGGACGCTTATCAGATGTAGACATGACAGTGATATTAATGTTTGAGCTGATAGCGCAGGATGAGCTGCACACAGTGGACTTCCTATTAGGGCACATGGTCTCAGTGCTAAAAGTATAACTCTGGTTCATAGGCAGATTATTACTGCCGACAATAGCCACGGGGACAATGTACATCTGTAGCAGTACTACGACAACTCAGCGACACAATGGTAGGGATTATCTGAGCAGGGTTTAGGTCATTGATAAAACATTGTCTCAATGCGACCTTGAAATGCGTGGAATCGGTCCAGGCACCAATATGATATGGATGGACTCCTCATTCCTGTAGCATCTTCTGTTTCCAGAAGGTGTCAAAGTTATCTTTAGCCAAATGTATAATGGCAGTAGCCTGCTGAATCCAAGGCAAATCTGGCAAGAATTCTACATTTGAAATTGCATCAACTGCATCATTGCCTAGCTCTCCATTCCCAAATAAATATGGTGGTTTAAGGAGCAGTGTCTCGTCATTTCTTGCATGATTGCAACGAATTGCAAAAATCGCTGAAGTTGGAGACTTTTATCTCCCTCACCAACTTCAAACATCAGCTATCTGAGCAGCTAACCTAGCCCACCCAATTTTACCTACCTCATCCCCATACTGTTTATATTTATGTACTTTTCTGCTCTTTTGCACACCAATATCTCTACCTGTACATGACCATCTGATCATTTATCACTCCCGTGTTAATCTGCAAAATTGTAATTATTCGCCTACCTCCTCATGCCTTTTGCACACAATGTATATAGACTCTCTTTTTTTTCCTACTGTGTTATTGACTTGTTAATTGTTTACTCCATGTGTAACTCTGTGTTGTCTGTTCACACTGCTATGCTTTATCTTGGCCAGGTCGCAGTTGCAAATGAGAACGTGTTCTCAACTAGCCTACCTGGTTAAATAAAGGTGAAATAAAATAAAATAAATGTTTTACCAACCTGCTGCAGGGTTGTCACTAGTTACCACCGCCACAAAGTCAGAAACCCCTGCCTATTTCTACAGTATCTCTTATTCGAAAGTGATTTTAAACAACCTTAACCACACTGCGAAACTAATTCCTAACCATAACCTTAAATTTGTACCAAAAATCAAATGTTTGTTTTCATGATTTTTTTACGATATAGCCAATATTGACTTTGTGGCTGTGCTATCTAGTGGAAATACTGCTGCAGGTGTGTCATGATGGTCGGTCACAAGGCAGCGCTACTGCACTGAAAATGCCTTGACCACTTTGAAATGTTATACTTTTTGTATTTCACATTGCATCTGAAACAAACTGTTGACAGACATTTTTAGGCTACTATACTTTCATTTTATTGATTAGGAATTATGTAAAGCTTTATCGATATATCTCAGATTTTAATCTTCAGACAACATTCGAGGATGACATTGGGGGCGATATAGTGATTGACGAACATAACAGTCTTGGCTGAAGATATTTTGAACCTAGACAGCCAAACACGGCCATTATGTAAAGCATGACCCAGAGTAGGCGGGAATAACCGAGTTTATTGACCAATGAAAAATCGTAAAAGCGCCCAGAGTCCAATGGTAAATGTAGTGTCGTTTGACAACAGGAGCAGTAGACGGGTATTCATTCACTGTGAATACCAAACTAACAGACTGTGTATTGAGTGAGAGTGCATCATTACCCCTTGAAGAATTGAACTAACGTTGAAAGGTAAGTCGTCTCCGGCATGATATTGTTTGACTTTTAATATACATATTTAGAACTCTCCGCCTGTTTCTACCGCTGACATAAAGTCCAAATATAACGTTACTCCGTTATGTTGGCCAAGGCAGCACAAATGCACCTCCATAACCAAAGTCATAAACTCCTCCCATTTATACAATTTATCCTCTTAAAATTGGATTTGAACCTAACAGTAACCACACTGCTAAATTTAAATTAAGACCAAAAAGCACATTTCTGTAGCCTTTTTGGACTTTGTGGCTGTGAGTCTGACTTTGTGGCTATGGAAGCTAGTGGAAACCAGGTAGTGGCCGGTGGGGGAGAGACTATACGGTCACGCTTGGAGTTGGGACGGATTTCAATCTGTCCCCAGCGAGCTCATTCAATTATTTATGCTAATTTATGCTTGTGACTCGAAACTTAAGCGAGGGTTTCAAACGTGCAGTGACGATTTTAACATGTCAATGTTGGTGGTGCAAACTCAACCATAAAAAAAAAATGCATGCCAGCAAAGCCACTACAAAATATGTATTATTTTATTAGGCCTATGTGGTCTAAAAAGGAGGGAGGATCCACTTTTATAGATGATATACCGACTCACAGACAGCGCAAAACAAAACAACGCTTGCAATATCAACTGTAATTACATGGGTCTATTACAGTAGCCTACTGTACTTTTTGTTAAAAATATTTGAATGGGAAGAGACTGTCACTGGCAAACATGATTACAGATCCAACAACATTATATAGTATCCCCTCCACGTGAAGAAAGTAAGCGAAACATTGAAATCATTCCATTGCTTAAAATTATGAATAAGATACTAATGAGACCTAAATAAGCAATATCACAATTGAGATGTACAAACTATGGCATAAGGAAACGAGTGGATACGAGGCAAGCCGTAATTTCGATTTAAGACATTAATGAGCAAGTAGCCGCTATAACTATTTGTTCAGCACTTTTTGAAATGTAGAGACAGAATTCAGAACATGGGGCGTTCTAACAGTATTCTCCCTGCACAAGTCAGAACCATATGATAAATAATGGCGACATATCATGGCGGCATATCATTGTTTTGCTTGCCTACTTAAATACTGTGCAGTCGTATTCATCAACCTGGCCAAGGCTTTCGACTCTGTTAATCACCACATTCTTATCGGCAGACTCAACAGCCTTGGTTTCTTAAATGACTGCCTCGCCTGGTTCACCAACTACTTCTCAGACAGAGTTCAGTGTGTCAAATTGGAGGGTCTGTTGTCCGGACCTCTGGCAGTCTATGGGGGTAACACAGGGTTAAAATCTCGGGCCGACTCGCTTCTCTGTATACATCAATGATATCGCTCTTGCTGCTGGTGATTCTCTGATCCACCTCTACGCAGACGACACCATTCTGTAGACTTCTGGCCCTTCTTTGGACACTGTGTTAACTAACCTCCTGACAAGCTTCAATGCCATACAACTCTCCTTCCGTGGCCTCCCAACTGCTTTTAAATGCTAGTACAACTAAATGCATGCTCTTGAACCGATTGCTGCCCGCACCTGCCAGCCCGTCCAGCATCACTACTCTGGACGGTTCTGACTTAGAATATGTGGACATCTATAAGTACCTAGGTGTCTGGTTAGACTGTAAACTCTCCTTCCAGACTCACATCAAGCATCTCCAATCCAAAGTTAAATCTAGAATTGGCTTCCTATTTCGCAACAAAGCATCCTTCACTCATGCTGCCAAACATACCCTGGGTAAAACTGACTATCCTACCGATCCTCGACTTCGGCGATGTCATTTACAAAATAGCCTCCAGCACTCTACTAAGCAAATTGGATGCAGTCTATCACAGTGCATCCGTTTTGTCACCAAAGCCCCATACACTACCCACCACTGCAACCTGTATGCTCTCATTGGCTGGCCCTCGCTTCATATTCGTTGCCCAACCCACTGGCTCCAGGTCATCTATAAGTCTTTGCTAGGTAAAGTCCTGCCTTATCTCAGCTCACTGGTCACCATAGCAGCACCCACCCGTAGCACGCACTCCAGCAGGTATATTTCACTGGTGACCCCCAAATCCAATTCCCCCTTTGGCCGCCTTCCAGTTCTCTGCTGCCAATGACTGGAACAAACTGCAAAGATCGCTGAAGCTGGAGACTCATATCTCCCTCACTAACTTTAAGCACCAGCTTAACATCTGTAAATAGCCATCTGTAAATAGCCCATCCAACTACCTCATCCCCATACAGTTTTTTTGTTGCTCCTTTGCACCCCAGTATCTCTACTTGCACACTCATCTTCTGCACATCTATCACTCCAGTGTTTATTTGCTAAATTGTAATTATTTTGCCACTACGGCCTATTTATTGCCTTACCTCCCTTATCTTACCTCATTTGCACACACTGTATATAGACTTTTTCTCTATTGCGTTATTGACTGTATGTTTGTTTATTCCATGTGTAACTCTGTGTTGTTTGTGTCACACTGCTTTGCTTTATCTTGGCCAGGTCGCAGTTGTAAATGAGAATTTGTTCTCAACTGGCCTACCTGGTTAAATAAAGGTGATTTAATTTTTAATAAAAAAATAAGCAGACATTGAAAGCTCTTGCAATATTCAATGAGGACATTTCTCTAAAACTGTCTTTAGGTTACACGTGCACCACCAATTCTGAACCGTAGGCTAAATTATGATGGGGAGACCAAATTATTAGCAGATGAGCTACTAACAGCTTGCCACACAACATACACTTAGTATTATGTTCTTAGCTACAGCATACATATCTCCACGGCAGATTTCATCATTTAGAGTGCCTTTGGAAAGTATTCAGACCCCTTGACTTTTTACACATTTTGTTACATTTACAGCCTTATTCAAAAATTGATTTAAAAAAATGTTTTACTCATCAATCTACACAGAATACCCCATAATGAAAAAAAATATATGTTTTTTTTAAAAATTTTGGCAAATGTAATAAAAAATTAAAAACGGATACCTTATTTACATAACTATTCAGACCCGTTTGCAATGAGACTTGAAATCGAGTCTCTTCTCACACTCACGGCACCTCTTATATCTCACATATGGAAAAGTACTGCTTTTATCTTTATAATTATTAGTTCATTGTATTGTCAGAGCGTCAACTTTTCAACTGTGCTCCAAATCGTTTTGAAATCGTAGCATCTGCGCCTGCAATTTAATATCACGAGCAGAACCTACAGACAGACCTTCAGTATGTTGTAGCAGGGTAGTTTGGTGATTGGCATTTAGGCTGTTGCAACGAAAAGTCAGCAGACAGACCTACAGTATGTTATAGCAGGTTCGGTAGGGTGACCTGATTTGTCGATAGGATTTTTAGATATATTTAGTCAAACAGATCGTGAACCCCAAAGTGTACGTTTTGGTTCTAGAGGGGGGAGAATAAATATAACAATTATTTGGTTAGGGTTTAGGGGCAGATTCTCTCCTCTCCTCCCTGTCTCCACTAATGTCCCTCCTTCTCTCCTCCCTGTCTCCACTAATGTCCCTCCTTCTCTTCTCTCCTCTCCTCCCTGTCTCCACTAATATCCCTCCTTCTCTCCTCCCTGTCTCCACTAATGTCCCTCCTTCTCTCCTCTCCTCCCTGTCTCCACTAATGTCCCTCCTTCTCTCCTCCCTGTCTCCACTAATGTCCCTCCTTCTCTCCTCTCCTCCCTGTCTCCACTAATGTCCCTCCTTCTCTCCTCCCTGTCTCCACTGATGTCCCTCCTTCTCTCCTCTCCTCCCTGTCTCCACTAATATCCCTCCTTCTCTCCTCTCCTCCCTGTCTCCACTAATGTCCCTCCTTCTCTCCTCTCCTCCCTGTCTCCACTAATATCCCTCCTTCTCTCCTCTCCTCCCTGTCTCCACTAATGTCCCTCCTTCTCTCCTCTCCTCCCTGTCTCCACTAATATCCCTCCTTCTCTCCTCTCCTCCCTGTCTCCACTAATGTCCCTCCTTCTCTCTCCCTGTCTCCACTAATGTCCCTCCTTCTCTCCTCTCCTCCCTGTCTCCACTAATATCCCTCCTTCTCTCCTCTCCTCCCTGTCTCCACTAATGTCCCTCCTTCTCTCCTCTCCTCCCTGTCTCCACTAATGTCCCTCCTTCTCTCCTCTCCTCCCTGTCTCCACTAATGTCCCTCCTTCTCTCCTCTCCTCCCTGTCTCCGCTAATATCCCTCCTTCTCTCCTCTCCTCCCTGTCTCTGCTAATATCCCTCCTTCTCTCCTCTCCTCCCTGTCTCCACTAATATCCCTCCTTCTCTCCTCTCCTCCCTGTCTCCACTAATATCCCTCCTTCTCTCCTCTCCTCCCTGTCTCCACTAATATCCCTCCTTCTCTTCTCTCCTCTCCTCCCTGTCTCCACTAATATCCCTCCTTCTCTCCTCTCCTCCCTGTCTCCACTAATATCCCTCCTTCTCTCCTCTCCTCCCTGTCTCCACTAATATCCCTCCTTCTCTCCTCTCCTCCCTGTCTCCACTAATGTCCCTCCTTCTCTTCTCTCCTCCCTGTCTCCACTAATATCCCTCCTTCTCTCCTCCCTGTCTCCACTAATATCCCTCCTTCTCTCCTCCCTGTCTCCACTAATATCCCTCCTTCTCTTCTCTCCTCCCTGTCTCCACTAATGTCCCTCCTTCTCTCCTCCCTGTCTCCACTAATGTCCCTCCTTCTCTTCTCTCCTCTCCTCCCTGTCTCCACTAATATCCCTCCTTCTCTCCTCCCTGTCTCCACTAATGTCCCTCCTTCTCTCCTCTCCTCCCTGTCTCCACTAATGTCCCTCCTTCTCTCCTCCCTGTCTCCACTAATGTCCCTCCTTCTCTCCTCTCCTCCCTGTCTCCACTAATGTCCCTCCTTCTCTCCTCCCTGTCTCCACTGATGTCCCTCCTTCTCTCCTCTCCTCCCTGTCTCCACTAATATCCCTCCTTCTCTCCTCTCCTCCCTGTCTCCACTAATGTCCCTCCTTCTCTCCTCTCCTCCCTGTCTCCACTAATATCCCTCCTTCTCTCCTCTCCTCCCTGTCTCCACTAATGTCCCTCCTTCTCTCCTCTCCTCCCTGTCTCCACTAATATCCCTCCTTCTCTCCTCTCCTCCCTGTCTCCACTAATGTCCCTCCTTCTCTCCTCCCTGTCTCCACTAATGTCCCTCCTTCTCTCCTCTCCTCCCTGTCTCCACTAATATCCCTCCTTCTCTCCTCTCTCCTCCCTGTCTCCACTAATGTCCCTCCTTCTCTCCTCTCCTCCCTGTCTCCACTAATGTCCCTCCTTCTCTCCTCTCCTCCCTGTCTCCACTAATGTCCCTCCTTCTCTCCTCTCCTCCCTGTCTCCGCTAATATCCCTCCTTCTCTCCTCTCCTCCCTGTCTCCGCTAATATCCCTCCTTCTCTCCTCTCCTCCCTGTCTCCGCTAATATCCCTCCTTCTCTCCTCTCCTCCCTGTCTCCACTAATATCCCTCCTTCTCTCCTCTCCTCCCTGTCTCCACTAATATCCCTCCTTCTCTTCTCTCCTCTCCTCCCTGTCTCCACTAATATCCCTCCTTCTCTCCTCTCCTCCCTGTCTCCACTAATATCCCTCCTTCTCTCCTCTCCTCCCTGTCTCCACTAATATCCCTCCTTCTCTCCTCTCCTCCCTGTCTCCACTAATGTCCCTCCTTCTCTTCTCTCCTCCCTGTCTCCACTAATATCCCTCCTTCTCTCCTCCCTGTCTCCACTAATATCCCTCCTTCTCTCCTCCCTGTCTCCACTAATATCCCTCCTTCTCTTCTCTCCTCCCTGTCTCCACTAATATCCCTCCTTCTCTCCTCTCCTCCCTGTCTCCACTAATATCCCTCCTTCTCTTCTCTCCTCCCTGTCTCCACTAATATCCCTCCTTCTCTTCTCTCCTCCCTGTCTCCACTAATATCCCTCCTTCTCTTCTCTCCTCCCTGTCTCCACTAATATCCCTCCTTCTCTTCTCTCCTCCCTGTCTCCACTAATATCCCTCCTTCTCTTCTCTCCTCCCTGTCTCCACTAATATCCCTCCTTATCTCCTCTCTTCCAGATGCAGTTCATGCTGCTGTTCAGTAGGCAGGGGAAGCTGCGTCTCCAGAAGTGGTATGTTCCTCTGTCTGATAAGGAGAAGAAGAAGATTACCAGAGAGCTGGTCCAGACGGTTCTGGCTAGGAAACCAAAGATGTGTTCATTTCTGGAGTGGAGAGACCTCAAGGTTGTTTACAAGAGGTGAGTAGTGATAGAGCTCAAGCACGTTGTCCTCTACAGTTGAAGTTAGAAGTTTACATACACTTAGGTTGGAGTCATTAAAACATGTTTTTCAATCACTCCACAAATTTCTTGTTAACAAACTATAGTTTTGGCAAGTCGGTTAGGACATCTACTTTGTGCATGACACAAGTAATTTTTCCAACAATTGTTTACAGACAGATTATTTCATTTATAATTCACTGTATCACAATTCCAGTGGGTCAGAAGTTTACATACACTAAGTTGACTGTGCCTTTAAACAGCTTGGAAAATTCCAGAAAATGTAATGGCTTCAGAAGCTTCTGATTGGCTAATTGACATAATTTCAGTCAATTGGTGTACCTGTGGATGTATTTCAAGGCCTACCTTCAAACTCAGTGCCTCATCATGGGAAAATCAAAAGAAATCAGCCAAGACCTCAAAAAAATTGTAGACCTCCACAAGTCTGGTTCATCCTTGGGAGCAATTTCCAAACGCCTGAAGATACCTCGTTCATCTGTACAACAATAGTACGCAAGTATAAACACCAAGGGACGACGTGGCTATCATACCGCTCAGGAAGGAGACACGTTCTGTCTCCTAGAGATGAACGTACTTTGGTGCGAAAAGTGCAAAACAATCCCAGAACAACCACAAAGGACCTTATGAAGATGCTGGAGGAAACAGATACAAAAGTATCTATATCCACAGTAAAACAAGTCCTATATCGACATAACCTGAAAGGCCGCTCAGCAAGGAAGAAGCGACTGCTCCAAAACCACCATAAAAAAGCCAAATGTCCTCTGGTCTGATGAAACAAAAATAGAACTGTTTGGCCATAATGACCATTATGTTTGTAGGAAAATTGGGAATAATGGAGAGGATTGCAAGCCTCAGCATCATGTTGTGGGGGTGCTTTGCTGCAGGAGGGACTTGTGCACTTCGCAAAATAGATGGCATCATGAGGGAGGAAAATTATGTGGATATATTGAAGCAACATCTCAAGACATCAGTCAGGAAGTTAAAGCTTGGTCGCAAATGGGTCTTCCAAATGGACAATGACCCCAAGCATACTTCCAAAGTTGTGTCAAAATGGCTTAGTCAAGGTATTGGAGTGGCCATCACAAAGCCCTGACCTCAAGTTTGTAGAAAATGTGTGGGCTGAACTGCAAAAGCGTGTGCGAGCAAGGAGGCCTACAAACCTGACTCAGTTACACCAGCTCTGCTGGTTGTGGGAAGCTTGTGGAAGGCTACCCAGAACGTTTGACCCAAGATAAACAATTTAAAGGCAATGCTACCAAATACTAATTGTGTGTATGTAAACTTCTGACCCACTGGGAATGTGATAATAGGTGAAAAAATCATTAAATAAAGTGGTGATCAAACTGACCTAAGACAGGGAATTTTTACTAGGATTAAATGTCAGGAATTGTGAAAAACTGAGTTTAAATGTATTTGGCTAAGGTGTGTGTAAACTTCCGACTTCAACTGAATATAGTGCACTACTTTTGGTTTGGTCAAACGTAGTGCACTATATAGGGAATAGGATGGTATTTGGGAAGCAAGCCATCCCCCAACAGGTTGCCATCCTTATCACTGTCAGAAAAGTATCTTCGGATCAGGATATATTTGGGCTTAATTTGTTGTGCCGTACATACACACGTATTACTTCATAATGAATTAGAGCTGGGCGGTGTCCAGATTTCCATAGCGTTTCTGTACCACCCGAGGGTATACAGTATTACCTGCAGTGTACACAAGGGCTGTTATTTATTATTTATTCTTTATGCTAACAAAGTACTAGCGAATTCCCATAGAGCAGGTAATCCAATGCTGTTGGGGGTACGCCAAATAAAAATGTGATTCACATAAAAATATCATGTTTCAAACAGTACATTTATATTTTCCAATGGGGATATACATTTGGGTGAGTTTTTTTTTTCTTTCCCGCCTGAGTAGCCTCTTTTCACTGCCAAAAATCTAATTAAAGTAATCTAGTGTTCAGCAAAATAGCAACACAATGTCAAATACAGTTAGTCAAATAATTAACATCCAATCACATTAACATTTAAGTCATTTTTACATTTAAGTCAGTTAACCATTACTCTCTTGCGGGAAACCTTCACTCTTGTGCGGACATTGACTACACCGCTCTCGTCTCGTGCGCTGCAAAATAAATGTAGTAATCTATATTATTCAATTATTGCTCGCGTGAGCCAACGAGCGTCTGCGTTGCCAGGCGCTAAAATAAAAGTAAGTTCTATTTCTGACGCAGATCGCGCTGCAAGTCCTGCCTCTCCCATCTCCTCATTGGTTTATAGAAGCATCTCCTCATTGGGTATACCCACGTGGGTGACTGAAAGACGAATGAGGTCAGTGGCGGTAATGCACCTAATTTATGTAAGTTGCCAATCACAATATAAAGTCGAGAAGAAAAAGCCTAGAAGGAGGAGAGATGACTAGAAAATATTCGGTTGACTGTTTTATGTGTGGCTTAATTGTCGGAGTAGAGGACCTTGTGCACTTCAGGTAAAATAACAACTCAATGTTTATGTCCCAGGACAGATTAGCTAGCAACAGCAAGCTAGCTAAATTGGGCAAATTAGATAGCAAGTGCAAGCTAACTAGCTAAATTGCCATAAAGGTTTAATGCTTTTCGACCTGTCCCCAAATAAATGTAATTGGTTCAGAGTTTGTTTTGATATTTTAACCTGCGTGTCGTGATCGCGTTTAGTGTGGGGGGACAAAATACATTTACGCACGATGGCGCACGAGCATAGCCGTTTTGGGTTCCGTTTTGGAAATGAAACATGACAATTTGAGAAGTAAGCCACGGGAGTTTTTTGAGCGAGATTAAAGACTACTTTCGAGTAGTAAGACATGTATAAAAGCAACAGATACCATTAATAAGAAGGGGCTGGAAGCGTCTTATATGGTGAGCTACCGAGTGGCTAGGACAGGCAAGCCCCATACTATTGTGGAGGACTTCATTCTTCCCGCTGCCGCGGATATGGCTGGGACAATGCTGGGGGAAAAGGCCCAAAAAACTATACAGACAATCCTTCATCAAACAACACTGTTTCACAACGCATCAGTGACATGGCAGGAGATGTTTTGAAACAATTACTGCTTCGCATACAAGCCAGTGAATTCTATGCGTTACAGCTGGATGAGTCAACAGACGTGGCGGGCCTGGCACAGCTCCTGGTATATGCCCGTTACCTTTATGGGGGTCAATTAAGGAAAACATCCTCTTCTACAAACCACTGGAAACCAGGACAACAGGAGAGGATATTTTTAAAGTATTGGACAGCTTTGTGACATCAAATGGACTTTGGTGGTCAAGATGTGTTGGTATCGGTACTGATGGCAAAAAAGCCATGACAGGGAGACATAGTGGAGTGGTAACACGCATGCAAGCTGTTGCTCCCGACGCCACTTGGGCACACTGCAGCATCCACCGAGAGGCTCTTGCTGCCAAGGGAATACCTGCCAGCTTGAAAGACGTTTTGGACACTACAGTGAAAATGGTTAACTTTTATTAAAGCAAGGCCCCGGAACTCTCGTGTATTTTCTGCATTATGCAATGATAAGGGTAGCGCTTTTACAACATATAGAAGAGCGCTGGTTTTCAAGGGGCAAAGTATTGACACGTTTTTTTTAAATTGAGAGCCGAGTTTTAAGTTTTCTTTACTGACCATAATTTTCTCTTGTCTGACCACTTGCACGATGACGAGTTTCTCACATGACTGGCCTATCTGGGTGATGTTTTTTTCGCCTGAATGATCTGAATCTAGGATTACAGGGACTCTCCGCAACTACATTCAATATGCGTGACAAAGTTGAGGCTATGATTAAGAAGTTGGAGCTCTTTTCTGTCTGCATTAACAAAGACAACACACAGGTTGGAGCTCTTCTCTGTCTGCATTAACAAGGACAACACACAGGTTGGAGCTCTTTTCTGTCTGCATTAACAAAGACAACACACAGGTTGAAGCTCTTCTCTGTCTGCATTAACAAGGACAACACACAGGTTGGAGAAGCTCTTCTCTGTCTGCATTAACAAGAACAACACACAGGTTGGAGCTCTTTTCTGTCTGCATTAACAAGGACAACACACAGGTTGGAGCTCTTCTCTGTCTGCATTAACAAGAACAACACACAGGTTGGAGCTCTTTTCTGTCTGCATTAACAAGGACAACACACAGGTTGGAGCTCTTCTCTGTCTGCATTAACAAGGACAACACACAGGTTGGAGCTCTTCTCTGTCTGCATTAACAAGGACAACACACAGGTTGGAGCTCTTCTCTGTCTGCATTAACAAGGACAACACACAGGTTGGAGCTCTTCTCTGTCTGCATTAACAAGGACAACACACAGGTTGGAGCTCCTCTCTGTCTACATTAACAAGGACAACACACAGGTTGGAGCTCTTCTCTGTCTGCATTAACAAGGACAACACACAGGTTGGAGCTCTTCTCTGTCTGCATTAACAAGGACAACACACAGGTTGGAGCCCCTCTCTGTCTGCATTCACAAGGACAACACACAGGTTGGAGCCCCTCTCTGTCTGCATTAACATGGACAACACACAGGTTGGAGCTCTTCTCTGTCTGCATTAACAAGGACAACACACAGGTTGTAGCTCTTCTCTGTCTGCATTAACAAGGACAACACACAGGTTGGAGCCCTTCTCTGTCTGCATTAACAAAGACAACACACAGGTTGGAGCTCTTCTCTGTCTGCATTAACAAGGACAACACACAGGTTGTAGCTCCTCTCTGTCTGCATTAACAAGGACAACACACAGGTTGGAGCTCTTCTCTGTCTGCATTAACAAGGACAACACACAGGTTGGAGCCCCTCTCTGTCTGCATTAACAAGGACAACACACAGGTTGGAGCTCTTCTCTGTCTGCATTATCAAGGACAACACACAGGTTGGAGCTCTTCTCTGTCTGCATTAACAAGGACAACACACAGGTTGGAGCTCTTCTCTGTCTACATTAACAAGAACAACACACAGGTTGGAGCTCTTCTCTGTCTGCATTAACAAGGACAACACACAGGTTGGAGCTCTTCTCTGTCTGCATTAACAAGGACAACACACAGGTTGTAGCTCTTCTCTGTCTGCATTAACAAGGACAACACACAGGTTGGAGCTCTTCTCTGTCTGCATTAACAAGGACAACACACAGGTTGGAGCTCTTCTCTGTCTACATTAACAAGAACAACACACAGGTTGTAGCTCTTCTCTGTCTGCATTAACAAGGACAACACACAGGTCTTTCCATCATTGTATGATTTTTTGTGTGCAAATTAACTCAAGCTTACGGACAATGTCAAATGTGATATAGCGAAGCACCTGACTGAGTTGGGTGAGCAATTACGCAGGTACTTTCCCGAAACGGACGACACAAACAACTGGATTCGTTATCCCTTTCATGTCCTGCCTCCAGTCCACTTACCGATATCTGAACAAGAGAGCCTCATTGAAATTGCAATAAGCTGTTCTGTGAAAATTGAGTTTAATCAGAAGCCACTGACAGATTTCTGGATAGGGCTGCGCTCAGAGTATCCTGCCTTGGCAAATAATGCTGTTAACATCTCTGGGATATGTGGGACGCTAGCGGACAATGCAGAGCGCCAAATTCAAATAAATTACTATAAAAATCAAACTTTCATTAAATCACACATGTAAGATAGCAAATTTAAAGCTACACTTGTTGTGAATCCAGCCAACATGTCAGATTTCAAAAAGGCTTTTTGGCGAAAGCAAACGATGCTATTATCTGAGGCTAGCACCTCCATAAACAAAGAGGAGAAACCATATTTCAACCCTGCAGGCGCGACACAAAACGCAGAAATACAAATATAATTCATGCCTTACCTTTGGCGAGCTTCTTCTGTTGGCACTCCAATATGTCCCATAAACATCACAAATGGTACTTTGTTCGATTAATTCCGTCGATATATATCCAAAATGTCAATTTATTTGGCGCGTTTGATCCAGAAAAACACCGGTTCCAACTTGCACAACGTGACTACAAAATATCTCAAAAGTTACCTGTAAACTTTGCCAAAACATTTCAAACTATTTTTGTAATACAACTTTAGGGATTTTTTAACGTAAATAATCGATAAAATTGAAGACTGGATGATCTGTGTTCAATACAGGAGGAAAACAAACTGTAGCTAGCTTTCTGGTCACGCGCCTCTATCTAACAGTAACACATGAAGTGACCCTCGTTCAAGATGGCCCTACTTCTTCATTACACAAAGGAATAACCTCAACCAATTTCTAAAGACTGTTGCCATCCAGTGGAAGCGATAGGAACTGCAAGAAGGTCCCTTAGAAATCTGGATTCCCAATGAAAGCCCATTGAATGGTTTGTCCTCTGGGTTTCACCTGCTAAATAGGTTCTGTTATACTCACAGACATGATTCAAACAGTTTTAGAAACGTCAGAGTTTATCTTATCTTCTGGGGATGAGTAGCAGGCAGTTGAATTTGGGCATGCATTTCATCCGGACGTGAAAATACTGCTCCCTGTCACCAAGAAGTTAAGACACTGATGCCCTTTGCAACCACGTAGCTATGTGGGAGTGGATTCTCGGCCCTCACTAGCATGAAAACCAAATACAGGCACAGACTGTGTGTGGAAAAATATTTAAGACTGAGACTCTCTCCAATGCAAAGTTATACAGAGTTATGTGCATCCTTTCAAGCACAACCATGTCATTAACCTGTGGCGAGTTATTCACAATTTTTGATGAACAAATAAGGTTTTATATGTAAGATGGCTAAATAAAGAGCAAAATTGTTGATTATTATTATTTGTGCCCTGGTCCTATAAGAGCTCTTTGTCACTTCCCATGAGCCGGGTTGTGACGACAACTCACACTCATTCTTATGTTTAATATATGTATCATTGATAAGAGGGAGTAGTTCTACTGAAACATTGATAAGAGGGAGTAGTTCTACTGAAACATTGATAAGAGGGAGTAGTTCTACTGAAACATTGATAAGAGGGAGTAGTTCTACTGAAACATTGATAAGAGGGAGTAGTTCTACTGAAACATTGATAAGAGGGAGCAGGTCTACTGAAACATTGTTAAGAGGGAGCAGGTCTACTGAAACATTGATAAGAGGGAGCAGGTCTACTGAAACATTGATAAGAGGGAGCAGGTCTACTGAAACATTGTTAAGAGGGAGCAGGTCTACTGAAACATTGTTAAGAGGGAGCAGGTCTACTGAAACATTGTTAAGAGGGAGCAGTTCTACTGAAACATTGTTAAGAGGGAGCAGGTCTACTGAAACATTGATAAGAGGGAGCAGTTCTACTGAAACATTGTTAAGAGGGAGCAGGTCTACTGAAACATTGTTAAGAGGGAGCAGGTCTACTGAAACATTGTTAAGAGGGAGCAGGTCTACTGAAACATTGATAAGAGGGAGCAGGTCTACTGAAACATTGATAAGAGGGAGCAGGTCTACTGAAACATTGTTAAGAGGGAGCAGGTCTACTGAAACATTGATAAGAGGGAGCAGGTCTACTGAAACATTGTTAAGAGGGAGCAGGTCTACTGAAACATTGATAAGAGGGAGCAGGTCTACTGAAACATTGATAAGAGGGAGCAGGTCTACTGAAACATTGTTAAGAGGGAGCAGGTCTACTGAAACATTGATAAGAGGGAGCAGGTCTACTGAAACATTGATAAGAGGGAGCAGGTCTACTGAAACATTGATAAGAGGGAGCAGTTCTACTGAAACATTGTTAAGAGGGAGCAGTTCTACTGAAACATTGTTAAGAGGGAGCAGTTCTACTGAAACATTGATAAGAGGGAGCAGGTCTACTGAAACATTGATAAGAGGGAGTAAGATGAGTTAAGATGGAGATTAAAATATTATAAAAAATTATAAAAAGTAACACTGAAATAACAATAACGAGGCTGTATACAGAGAGTACCGTTACCGAGTCAGTGTGTGGGGGTACAGGTTAGTCAAGGTAATTTGTACATGTAGGTAGTGGTAAAGTGACTATGCATAGATAATAAACAGAGAGTAGCAGGCAGCAGTGTAAAAACAAAGGGATGGGGGGTCAATGTAAATAGTCTGGGTGGCCATTTATTTAATTGTTCAGCAGTCTTATGGCTTGGGGATAGAAGCTTTTAAGAAGCCTTTGACCTTGACTTGGCACTCCGGTACCACTTGCCGTGTGGTAGCAGACAGAACCGTCTGTGACCTGGGTGACTGGAGTCTTTGACAATTTTTTGGGCCTTCCTCTGACACAGCCTAGTATATAGGTCCTTGATGTCAGGAAGCTTGGTCCCAGTGATATACTGGGCCGTACGCACTACCCTCTTTAGCGCCACCACGATCAGCTCCTTTGTCTTGCTCACGTTGAGGGAGAGGTTGTTGTCCTGGCCCCACAGTGCCAGTTCTCTGACCTCCTCCCTATAGGCCGTTTCATCATTGTCGGTGATCAGGTCTACCACTGTTGTGTTGTCAGCAAATTTAATGATGGTGTTGGAGTTGTGCTTGGCCACGCAGTCGTGGGTGAACAGGGAGTACAGGAGGAGACTAAGCACGCACCCCTGAGGGGCCACCGTGTTGAGGATCAGCGTGGCAGATGTGTTGTTGCCTAACCTTATCCCCTGGGGGCCCGTCAGGAAGTCCAGGATCCAGTTGCAGAGGGCGGTGTTTAGTCTCAGGGTCCTTAGCTTAGTGATGAGCTTTGTGGGCGCTATGGTGTTGAACGCTAAGCTGTAGTCAATGAAAAGCATTCTCACATAGGTGTTCCTTTTGTCCAGGTGGGAAAGGGAATTGTGGAGTGCTATTGAGATTGCATCATCTGTGGATCTGTTTGGGCAGTATACGAAATGGAGTGGGTCTAGGGTTTCTGGGATGATCGTGTTGATGTGAGCCATGACCAGCCTTTCAAAGCACTTCATGGCTACCTACATGAGTGCTACGGGTCAGTAGTCATTTAGGTAGGTTACCTTCGCTTTCTTGGGCCCAGGGACTATGGTGGTTTGATTGAAACATGTCGGTATTACAGACTTGGTCAGGGAGAGGTTGAAAATGTCAGTGAAGACATTTGCCAGTTGGTCCGCGCATGCTCTGATTGCACGTCCTGGTAATCTGGCTGTCCCCGCGTACTTGTGAATGTTGACCTGTTTAAAGGTCTTGATCACATCGGCTACGGAGTGTGATAACACTGTCGACCGGAACAGCTGGTGCTCTCATGCATGCTTCAGTGTTGCTTCCCTGGAAACGAGCATAAAAGGCATTTAGCTCGTCTGGTAGGCTCACGTCACTGGGCAGGTCACTGCTGGGTTTCCCTTTGTAGTCTGTAATAGTTTTCAAGCCCTGCCACATTCAACGAGTGTCAGAGCCGGTGTTGTAGGATTCAATCTTAGTTCTGTATTGACACTTAAGTTAAGGATTTAAGTTTGCCTGCATTAAAGTCCCCGGCCACTAGGAGCGCCGCTTCTGGATGAGCATTTTCTTGTTTGCTTATGGCCTTCTACAGCTCGCTGAGTGGGGTCTTAGTACCAGCATCGGCTTGTGGTGGTAAATAGACGGCTACGAATAATATAGATAGTGTGGTCTACAGCTTATCATGAGGTACTCTACGTCAGGTAAGTAATACCCCGAGACTTCTTTAATATTAGACATTGCACACCAGCTGTTATTTACAAATAGACACACACCTCCACCCCTTGTCTTACCAGACGTAGCTGCTCAATGCATGGAAAACCTAGCCAGCTATATATTCTCTGTGTCTTCGTTCAGTCATGACTTGGTGAAACATAATACATGACAGTTTTTAATGTCCTGTTGGTAGGATAGTCTCGATCATAGATCATCCAGTTTATTTTCCAGTGATTGCACGTTGGCCAATAGAACGGATGGTAAAGGTGGTTTACCCACTCGCTGACGAATTCTCAAAAGGCACCCCGACTCTTTATTTCTGTCTTTTCTTCATGCGGATGACGGGGATTTGGGCTTGGTCTTGGGGAAACAGTATATCCTTCACATTAACGAAAAAAAATCTTCGACCAGTTTGAGGTGAGTAATCGCTGTTCTGATATCCAGAAGGTATTTTCGGTCAAAAGAGACGGTAGCAGCAACACTACAGTGGGGCAAAAAAGTATTTAGTCAGCCACCAATTGTGCAAGTTCCCCATTTAAAAAGATGAGAGAGGCCTGTAATGTTCATCATAGGTACACTTCAACTATGACAGACAAAATGAGAAAAAAATCCAGAAAATCACATTGTAGGATTTTTAATGAATTGACCTCTGTCATTGCAAATTATGGTGGAAAATAAGTATTTGGTCACCAACAAACAAGCAAGATTTCTGGCTCTCACAGACCTGTAACTTCTTTAAGAGGCTCCTCTGTCCTGCACTCGTTACCTGTATTAATGGCACCTGTTTGAACTTGTTATCAGTATAAAAGACACCTGTCCACAACCTCAAACAGTCACACTCTAAACTCCACTATGGCCAAGACCAAAGAGCTGTCAAAGGACACCAGAAACAAAATTGTAGACCTGCACCAGGCTGGGAAGACTGAATCTGCAATAGGTAAGCAGCTTGGTTTGAAGAAATCAACTGTGGGAGCAATTATCAGGAAATGGTAGACACACAAGACCACTGATAATCTCCCTCGATCTGGGGCTCCACGCAAGATCTCACCCCGTGGGGTCAAAATTATAACGGTGAGCAAAAATCCCAGAACCACACGGGGGGACCTAGTGAATGACCTGCAGAGAGCTGGGACCAAAGTAACAAAGCCTACCATCAGTAACACACTACGCCACCAGGGACTCAAATCCTGCAGTGCCAGACGTGTCCTCCTGCTTAAGCCAGTACATGTCCAGGCCTGTCTGAAGTTTGCTAGAGAGCATTTGGATGATCCAGAAGAAGATTGGGAGAATGTCATATGGTCAGATGAAACCAAAATATAACTTTTTGGTAAAAACTCAACTCGTCATGTTTGGAGGACAAAGAATGCTGAGTTGCATCCAAAGAACACCATACCTACTGTGAAGCATGGGGGTGGAAACATGCTTTGGGGCTGTTTTTCTGCAAAGGGACCAGGACGACTGATCTGTGTAAAGGAAAGAATGAATGGGGCCATGTATCGTGAGATTTTGAGTGAAAACCTCCTTCCATCAGCAAGGGCATTGAAGATGAAACGTGGCTGGGTCTTTCAGCATGACAATGATCACAAACACACCGCCCGGGCAACGAAGGAGTGGCTTCGTAAGAAGCATTTCAAGGTCCTGGAGTGGCCTAGCCAGTCTCCAGATCTCAACCCCATAGAAAATCTTTGGAGGGAGTTGAAAGTCTATGTTGCCCAGCAACAGCCCCAAAACATCACTGCTCTAGAGGAGATCTACATGGAGGAATGGGCCAAAATACCAGCAACAGTGTGTGAAAACCTTGTGAAGACTTACAGAAAATGTTTGACCTCTGTCATTGCCAACAAAGGGTATATAACAAAGTATTGAGAAACTTTTGTTATTGACCAAATACTTATTTTCCACCATAATTTGCAAATAAATTCATAAAAAATCCTACCATGTGATTTTCTGTATTTTTTTCTCATATTGTTTGTCATAGTTGAAGTGTACCTATGATGAAAATTACAGGCCTCTCTCATAATTTTAAGTGGGAGAACTTGCACAATTGGTGGCTGACTAAATACTTTTTTGCCCCACTGTATGTACAAAATAAGTTACAAACAAAGCGAGAAAACAAATAGAATAGTTGGTTTGGAGCCCGTAAAATGGCAGCTATCCCCTCCGGCGACATTATGTAAAATACCAGTTTAAAGTTTAAAATACTACATTAAAGTCCCATCCAAAAGACGGAACCTTACACAGGGCTATATCCCCAATCACTACCCAGAGGTATTGGAATAAAAAAAATTAGACCGGAGGAAAGTGCCTCTTACTGGCCCTCTACTTCCAGCAGCATCTGGGACTGACCCTGCTTAGCTTCAGAGGCAAGTCAGCAGTGGAATGCAGGGTGGTATGCTGCTGGTAGGCATGTGGTGCATCCGGAAAGTATTCAGACCCCTTGACTTTTTCAACATTTTGTTAGGTTACAGTGTTGTTCTAAAAATAGATTAAATAAAACATTTTTCCTCATCAATCTATACACAATACACCATAATGACTAAAGTGAAAACAGGTTGTAATTTATTTTTGCAAATGTACACTACCGGTCAAAAGTTTTACAGTTGGACACACCTACTCATTCAAGGCTTTTTCTTTATTTGTACTATTTTCTCAATTGTAGAATAATAGTGAAGACATCAAAACTATGACATAACACAAGTAGTAACACATGTAGGAATCGTGTTGTAACCAAAAAAGTGTTAAACAAATCTAAATATATGTAATATTTGCGATTCTTCAAATAGGTCTTGATGACAGCTTTGCACACTCTTGGCATTCTCTCAACCAGATTCATAAGGTTGTCACCTGGAATGCATTTCAATTAACAGGTGTGCCTTCTAAAAGTTCATTTGTGGAATTTCTTTCCTTCTTAATGCATTTGAGCCAATCAGTTGTGTTGTGATAAGGTAAGGTGGCGGGGGGGTATACAGAAGAAGCCCTATTTGGTAAAAGACCAAGTCCATATTATGGCAAGAACAGCTCAAATAAGCAAAGAGAAATGACAGTCCATCATTACTTTAAGACATGAAGGTCAGTCAATACGGAAAGTTTCAAGAACTTTGAAAGTTTCTTCAAGTGCAGTCGCAAAAACCATCAAGCGCTATGATGAAACTAGCTCTCATGAGTACTTCCACAGGAAAGGAAGACCCAGAGTGACCTCTGCTGCAGAGGATAAGTTCATTAGAGTTAACTGCACCTCAAATAAATGCTTCACAGAGTTCAAGTAACATACATCTCAACATCAACTGTTCTGAGGAGACTTGAGTGAATCAGGCCTTCATGGTCGAATTGCTGCAATGAAACTACTACTAAAGGACACCAATAAGAAGAAGAGACTCACCTGCATGAAGAAACATGAGCAATGGACATTAATTAGATTGGTGGAAATTTGTCCTCTGGTCTGGAGTCCAAATTGGATTTTTATTTTTTTGGGGGGTTTCAACTGCCGTGTCATTGTGAGATGCGGTTTGGGTGAACGGATGATCTCAGCACGTGTATTTCTCACCGTGAAGCATGGAGGAGGAGGTGTTATGATGTAGGGGTGCTTTGCTGGTGACACTACCTGTGATTTATTTAGAAATCAAGGCACACTTAACCAGCATGGCTACCACAGCATTCTGCAGTGATACACCATCCCATCGGGTTTGCGCTTAGTAGGACTATCATTTGTTTTTCAACAGGACAATGACCCAACACACCTCCAGGCTGTGTAAGGGCTATTTTACCAAGAAGGAGCGTGATGGAGTGCTGCATCAGATGACCTGGCCTCAACAATCACCCGACCTCAACCAAATTGAGATGATTTGGGATGAGTCGGACCACAGAGTGAAGGAAAAGCATCCAACAAGTGCTCAGCATGTGTGGGAACTCCTTCAAGACTGTTGGAAAAACATTCCAGGTGAAGCTGGTTAAGAGTGTGCAAAGCTGTCATCAAGGCAAAATTAGGGTATTTGAAGAATCTCAAAAATAAAATATATTTTGATTTAATTAACTTTTTTGGTTATGATTCCATATGTGTTATTTCATATTTTTGATTATTCTACACACATTCAAAACAATGCAGGAGTGGCTTCGGGACAAGTCTCTGAATGCTGATGAGAGAGGAGAGGATGGGCAGAGGGGGGGAGAAAAAGGGGAGAAATAGAGGCAGGGGAGAGGCAGAGGGAGGGGGAGAGGGCAGATCAGAGGAGAGGCAGATGAAGGGAAAGGAGAGTCCAATGAAAGGAGAGGCAGAGGAGGGGAGAGCAGAGGGAAGGGGGAGGAGAGGAGAGAGGAGAGGAGAACAGGAGTGGAGAGGGGAGAGGCAGATGAGGAGGGGGAGAGGCAGATGAAGGGAGAGGAGAGGCAGATGAGATGAGGCGAGGGGAGAGGCAGATGAAAATAGAGGCAGAGGAGGAAGGGAGAGGCAAAGGAGAGGAGGGGAGGAGAGAGAAGGGGGAGGAGATGGGAGAGGAGAACAGGGGAGTGGAGAGGTAGAGGAGGAGGCAGAGGGGATGAGGAGAGGCAGAGGGGAGAGGGGAGGAGGACAGGGGAGTAGAGGGGAGTGGCAGAGCAGAGGAGGAGAGGGGAAGGGAGAGGCAGAGGAGAGTGGGAGGAGAGGAGAGAGTGACAGAGAGCTTTGCCAACAGTGCCATACCAACTCCATCCCTCTCTCACCTCCTCCATCTCGACAGACTCAGCTCTGTCCTGTTCCTCATGCTCCCATGTTGTTATTCTGTTTCTGCTGTGCCATCGAGGACCAGGACACCAAGCTGTGAGTGTTATTAACAGGTGTGTGTGTGGGGGGTTTCAGGTATGCCAGCCTGTATTTCTGCTGTGCCATAGAGAACCAGGACAACGAGCTGATCACACTAGAGATCATCCACAGATATGTGGAACTACTGGATAAGTACTTTGGCAGTGTACGTATCCATCTATTCTCTACTCTTTATTCCCTACTCCCTATTCCCTACTCCCTATTCTCTACTCCCTACGCTCTATTCCCTACTCTCTATTCCCTATTCCATATTCCCTACTCCCTACTCTCTATTACCTACTCTCTATTACCTACTCTCTATTACCTACTCTCTATTATCTACTCTCTATTATCTACTCTCTATTACCTACTCTCTATTCCCTACTCCCTACTCTCTACTCTCTATTCTCTATCCCCTACTCTCTATTCCCTACTCTCTAATGATTATAACAGTGATTCTGATCCAACCATTAATGCATACATTGTTGTGCCCCTGGCCTGAGAGGATGGAAGTTCAATATGTAGCTAGATGTAGAAGGCTAATGTCAACTAGCTAACGTGGCCCATGAAAGGAAGTTAGGCTAGCGAGGACTGTATGATGTTTTGTCAACATTGGTGTATCTAGGGTTATGTTAGTCAACATTTTTCTTCTACACACATTTATACATTTGACATTTGAGTTATTTAGTGGATGCTCTTATCCAGAGCCACTTGCAGACTGAGTGCACATGTTCATACCGGTCCCGCGTGGAAAAGTGGAGGCATTGTGGTAACTTTACGTAGTTCTAAATCAATAGTTGTTTAGTTGTCTGAAAATGTGGGAAACATTACCTTGCTTCACCTGTCATTTTTTATTAAGGGATCTTTGACAAATGGGTACTTTTTCCACCACTGTGTGTGTGTGTGTGTGTGTGTGTGTGTGTGTGTGTGTGCTCTAGGTGTGTGAGCTGGACATCATATTTAACTTTGAGAAGGCCTACTTCATCCTGGATGAGTTCTTGCTGGGAGGAGAGGCTCAGGACACGTCTAAGAAGAATGTACTAAAGGCTATAGAACAAGCTGACCTACTGCAGGAGGTAAAATACCTCACTGACCCCAAGACAGGGACCTCTCTAATCTACGATAACCCAGACATCTCTCTCTCGCTCACTCTCTCCTTACTGCCTTGTTTTCTATGCTATGGTTTACAGAATATAGACTTTCAGATCCATCTCTTCCCAGGTACAGTATATATATATAGCCTTTAGCATCAGACCCAGGGTACATAGCCTTTAGCATCAGACCCAGGGTACAGTCCATTAACCCTGCAGGAGCCAGACCACATAGCCTTTAGCATCAGACCCAGGGTACATGGCCTTTCGCATCAGACCCAGGGTACATGGCCTTTCGCATCAGACCCAGGGTACATGGCCTTTAGCATCAGACCCAGGGTACATGGCCTTTAGCATCAGACCTAGGGTACATGGCCTTTAGCATCAGACCCAGGGTACATGGCCTTTAGCATCAGACCCAGGGTTCATGGCCTTTAGCATCAGACCCAGGGTTCATGGCCTTTAGCATCAGACCCAGGGTTCATGGCCTTTAGCATCAGGCCCAGGGTACATGGCCTTTAGCATCAGACCCAGGGTATATGGCCTTTAGCATCAGACCCAGGGTACATGGCCTTTAGCATCAGACCCAGGGTACATGGCCTTTAGCATCAGACCCAGGGTTCATGGCCTTTAGCATCAGACCCAGGGTTCATGGCCTTTAGCATCAGACCCAGGGTTCATGGCCTTTAGCATCAGACCCAGGGTACATGGCCTTTAGCATCAGACCCAGGGTACATGGCCTTTAGCATCAGACCCAGGGTACATGGCCTTTAGCATCAGACCCAGGGTACATGGCCTTTAGCATCAGACCCAGGGTACATGGCCTTTAGCATCAGACCCAGGGTACATGGCCTTTAGCATCAGACCCAGGGTACATGGCCTTCATATTTACTGGATTGGTTCAACAGTGTATAAGAGAACCTCCCCGAAGTTTTTTTCTCTGCTCAGCTGACCACTGAGAAACCTCTCTGATTGGCAGGTTGTGTGTTTGTAGATCCAGAATGAGGACTGGGGAGGTTTACCTAATGAGGAGATCTTATAGCGGACTGGAGTACTTCCCCTTTACACCAGGTCCTGCTGGGTAAATACCATGGTGCAATGTGTTCAGAGTGGAGTGTTGTATGACTGATACAGTCAGCCAGTCATTTAGCATGGTGTGAACCAGCCAGCCAGTTGGTCAATCAGTCAGTCTGCATGGTGTTCAGAGTGGAGTGTTGTATGACTGATACAGTCAGCCAGTCATTTAGCATGGTGTGAACCAGCCAGCCGGTCAGTTACTCCACATGGTGTGAACCAGCCAGTCAGTCATCAGTCTGCATCGTGTGAACCAGCCAGCCAGTCCGCTTGGTGTAAGCCAGCCAATCAGTCAGTCAGTCTGCATGGTGTGAACCAGCCAGTCAGTCAGAATGTGTGAACCAGCCAGTCAGTCAGCATGGTGTGAACCAGTCAGTCAATCACTCTACATGGTGTTCAGTGTGCTGTATTCGGTGACTGCATGTAGCATACTGTTTACCTTGTAATGCTATGGGGAAACCAGCCAGCCAGTCAGTCATCATCGGACATGAACCCAAACTGGACGGGTTTTGGCCATGTCTGAGTATCTAAGTGTTCAGCAGTGGGCATATATCAGAGGAGGGGAGAAAACATTCCAGTGAAATGAGAATTGGGGCTTAGGTCGCTAGAAGTAGTGTATGCCATAGGGTAGCGCATGATGCACTAATTAATATGGAGGAAGGAAGGCATACCTCAGGGCTTATGATGAAACTATTTTAATGAAACTGTGGAGCAGCTCAGTGGTATTGTAGAGTAAGCAACCACAACGCTTTGTTAAAATACTGCCGTCTGAGCCGATTCTAAATACACACTCAGCACTACGTGAATAAGGAAAGTTTCTCTTTGTATACTGATTGGATAAGGAAGGTTTCTCTCTGTATTCTGATTGGATAAAGAAAGTTTTTCTCTGTATACAGATTGGATAAGGTTTAAGGGGCGGCAGGGTAGCCCAGTGGTTAGAGCGTCGGACTAGTAACCGAAAGGTTGCAGGTACAAACCTGTGGTTCTGCCCCTGAACAGGCAGTTAACCCACTGTTCCTAGGCCGTCATTGAAAATAATAATTTGTTCTAACTGACTTGCCTAGTTAAATAAAGGTTAAAAAAAGGGAGCTCTGCTTACCATGCATACAGGTTCTTAAAGTTTGGGTTGAGTGACAAAATAAGAGGTCAACAGCAGGTTGCTAGTTTCTTTATTTTCCACCGCTACTCAAAACCTCAGACTTCTATCTCTAAAGACTGGTCAAAGGATAAGAAGCACATGGGAGAACACAATGAAATATACAAACAAACCAAAACGGATTTCGGTGCAGGGTCGAGGGAAGCGTAACTAGGGGCGGACATTTTTTTTCAGCCGGTGATTGTCAAGCAAATAACTGCCGGTCTCACGGTAATTGACCGTTATTGACACATTTAGCATCTCCTGGCTTCCAAACCTTTGGAACATTTAAAAAAAGACGAATAAATCCATGTAATATAGTCTACACCATCACAATAAATCCATGTAATATAGCAGGGGTGTCAAAGTCAAATGGACGGAGGGCCAAATAAAAAAATCAGCTACAAGACGAGGGCCGGACTGTTCGAATGTTCATTGAAAAAATTTTAAATGACGCATATAGTCTAGTGAACCTAATTGAACCTACTGAAAACCTAACAAATATATTACAATATGATCAGATAAATAAAGCAATATTTTCTTATGGCTCTGTCAGTAATCTTTAATTTTCAACAGACACAAAAGACAAATTTCCTTTATATAAATATCCCCATAACATGAACATTAAATGAAAGAAACCGGTATTCAAGGCACCATCAGTAGACTATATTTTCTATTTTAGCAAAAGTGGGCTAAATTTACTTCAAAGAAAAACAATAATAGCAATTTTCTATCATCCACTCAACTGAAATATTTTAAAATATAATTGGATTGAAATACAAAAAAATAAAGTGCAAAAATCTATTAATCAAAAACAACACTTTGTTTAAGGAGAAGTAACATGCAGTGAAAACAAATATTAAATTTTAACTTTTAAACTTGAACTGAGTAAAAACTCTAAATATGTGATTGCACAGTAATGTTCACTTGTTTGAGGTTGAGGGTGATACTTGGTGGTGTCCCATCTTTTCCACAAGTTCATCAATGTTCGGGGTAAGGCTCTGAGCTGAAGAAATCCTCAGAATTGAGTGGAGGTGTTCAGCAGTAAGTCGACTTCTGTATGATGTTTTGTTCAGGTTCATCAAAGAAAACAGTTGTTCACACAGGTATGTGCTGCCAAACATAGACAACGTTTGAGCAGCCTGGATGCGCAGCTGGGGCATTGTGCCGGGAGGAAACGGGCGAACTCCGCAGCACCCACTGCCGCATATTTTGCCCTCAGTGCATCATTGCATTGAGGTCAATCAACTCCATTTGGAGGTTTGGTGGTGAGCTTTCCACGTCAACAGCAAATGGGTTACCGAGCAGTTCCAACCTGCTTTTTTGTGCTTCAAAGTCAGCAAATCGGGTCGAAAGTCAGCGGCAAGCATACCTATTTTATCAGCCAACTGTGTGCTCGGGAACGCACTGGTAGAGAGCTTCTCTTTCATGGTCTGGCAGCTGGGAAAGTGGCTCAAATTTTCTTTCCGCATCTGCGTCTCCCACAGAGTCAGTTTGGTTTTAAATGCCTTCACTGTACTGTACATATCAGAGATGACATGATCCCGACCCTGCAGCTGCAAGTTTATTGCATTCAGATGACTCGTAATGTCACACAGAAAAGCCATTTCACACAGAAACATTTCGTCTCGGAGTTGTGTTGTGTCTTTCCCTTTGCTGTCCAAGAACAGACAAATCTCCTCACGAAGCTCAAACATCTTTGAAGCACCTTTCCTGGCTTAGCCATCGCACCTCTGTGTGATAAGGCAAATCACCATGCTCCGTTTCTAACTCCGTCAGAAATGCCTTGAACTGGCGGTGATTCAAACCTTTGGCTCTGATAAAGTTAACTGTGCGATGATGCTCATTACATGCTCCATTTTCAAGGCTTTACCGCACAACGCTTCCTGGTGTATGATACAATGATAAGCTGTCAGCTCACCTGTCGCGTTTTCCTCTTGCATCTTTTCCCGTATCTTCGCCACCAGTCCGCTCCTGTGTCCACACATCGCAGGTGCTCCGTCGGTTGTCAAACCCACGAGTTTTTCCCAAGGCAGCTCCATCTCATTTACACATCTTGACACCTCTTCATACAAATCATGCCCCGTAGTTGTGCCATGCATAGGACGTAAAGCCAAAAACTCCTCTGTCACGCTTTAGGTTGGAGTCCACTCCGCGGATGAAAATTGACAACTGGGCAATGTCAGAAATGTCGGTGCTCTCATCCACAGCCAAGGAATATGCAATAAAATCTTTTCCCTTTTTCACAAGCTGCTCTTTTAGATTGATGGACAACTGGTCTACTCTCTCGGCAATGGTGTTTCTGCTCAGACTCACATTTAAAAAGAGTTGCCTTTTTCTGGGCAAACTTCGTCACAAACTTTAATCATGCAGTTTTTGATGAAATCCCCCTCCGTAAATGGCCGGGCTGATTTAGCGATCTCTTCTGCCAAAATAAAACTGGCCTTGACAGCAGCCTGGCCTTGTGATTTGGCTTTTTTGAACAGAGCCTGTCGAGATTTGAGGCCTCGTTTTAATTCCTCTGCCTTTGTAGCCTTTGTTCCATGTCCATATTCTTGTTTTTGTCCGCGTGTTTCGTTTCATAATGTCGTCTCAGATTATACTCTTTCAGTACCGCCACACTTTCTCCACACAGAAGACACACAGGTTTTCCAGCTACCTTCGTGAACATATACTCCGACTCCCACCTTGTTTGAAACCCCCGGTTCTCAGTATCCACCTTCCGTTTTGCCATTTTTGATGGGTATCTGAAAGTTAATTTTACTGTGATGCTGACGACTGCTGTGCCAATAAATATTGAAATGAAGCAGCCTACTGCTCGGTGCGTCACCTTTGCATTGTGGGAAATGTAGTATTGGTGCGTGTAAAAGATCTGCGGGCTGCCGGCTTGCTGCGGGCCGGTTCTAATAATAAATCAAGATCATCCCAGGGGCCGTAAAAAACCTTCTTGCGGGCCGGATGTGGCCCGCGGGCCTTGACTCTGACATATGTGTAATATAGTCTACTTACACCATCACAATAAATCCATGTAATATAGTCTACCTACACCATCACAATAAATCCATGTAATATAGTCTACACCATCACAATAAATCCATGTAATATAGTCTACTTACACCATCACAATAAATCCATGTAATATAGTCTACACCATCACAATAAATCCATGTAATATAGTCTACACCATCACAATAAATCATTTACATTACATTTACATTACATTTAAGTCATTTAGCAGACGCTCTTATCCAGAGCGACTTACAAATTGGTGCATTCACCTTATGACATCCAGCAATGTTTCAACTCTTGTATTTGTCAGCCTGTTGCATGCTTTGGTGTGTGTGTTCCCAAACAAGGACCAGTTGCGCTCTGAGGTGGCTGATGTTGGTGGGATTTGGAGGATGATGGAGGCAACAGAGGAAAGAGCCTCAGATCCACAAAGTCCCTTCCACCAGGTGGCCGATGAGATATGTTGGCACAACTGCCATATTGCATCTCCATCCCAAAGCCCTTGTTTGGAAGTGTACTTCGCCAGACTGCCAAGAACCTTGCCCTCATCCAGGCCAAGGTGGCGAGACACTGTAGTGATGACACCATAGGCCTTGTCGATCTCTGCACCAGACAGAATGCTCTTGCCAGCATACTTGGGATCCAACATGTACGCTGTGACGTGTATGGGCTTCAGGCAGAAGTCTTCACGCTTTTTGATGTATATCAGAACTGCAGTTTCCTCTGCTTGGAGCAACAGTGAAGTGGGCAGGGCAGTATGGATTTATTATCTCACATCTGCAAGCAGAGTTTGAACATCAGACAGGATGGCCATTGTCTCCCTCATTCCGTGTAATGGCTAATGCTATAGGTTTCAGGCGTTTCAGGCTGCTTACTACTCTCTCCAAAATACATCATCCAGGAGGATCCTCTTGATGGGGCTGTCCATATCGGCAGACTGTGATATGGCCATTTCTTGAGAGACTCCTTCCCCTCCAGGAGACTGTCAAACATGACAACACCACCCCAACGGGTGTTGCTGGGCAGCTTCAATGTGGTGCTCTTATTCTTCTCACTTTGCTTGGTGAGGTAGATTGATGACCATTCTCATACCTAACCATTTACTTGGCTCTCTTGTAGAGTGTATCCATTGTTTTCAGTGCCATGATGTCCTTGAGGAGCAGATTCAATGCATGAGCAGCACAGCCAATGGGTGTGATGTGAGGGTAGGACTCCTCCACTTTAGACCAAGCAGCCTTCATGTTTGCAGCATTGTCTGTCACCAGTGCAAATACCTTCTGTGGTCCAAGGTCATTGATGACTGCCTACAGCTCATCTGTAATGTAGATACCGGTTTGTCTATTGTCCCTTGTGTCTGTGCTCTTGTAGAATACTGGTTGAGGGGTGATGTAGTTAATTATTCCTTGCCCACGAACATTAGACCACCCATCAGGGATGATTCCAATGCAGTCTGCTTTCTCTATGATTTGCTTGACCTTCACTTGAACTCTTTTGAACTCTGCATCTCGCAAATGAGTAGATAAAGCATGTCTGGTTGGAGGGGTGTATGCTGGGTGAAGAACGTTCAGAAATCTCTTCCAATACACATTGCCTGTGAGCATCAGAGGTGAACCAGTTGCTTACACAGCTCGAGCAAGACATTCATCAGCATTTCTCTGACTACGTTCCTCCATTGAGCCAAAAAAATGTATGATTCTAGGAGGACCATGAGCTGTTGCTGTCAATAAGGTGTCTGATTCATCATTTACACCTCGAATAGAAGTAGAGGGGCTTTTGTCAGAGGTTGCTTGTTGTGAGCGCTGAGGGAACTTTATGCACTTGGCCAGATGTTTCTGCATCTTTGTTGCATTCTTCACATATGATTTGGCACAGTATTTGCAAATGTACACAGCTTTTCCTTTTACATTAGCTGCAGTGAAATGTCTCCACACATCAGATAGAGCCTGTGGCATTTTCCTGTAAAGATTAGAAAAAAATAACTTTAAAAAAACATACAATTCCATGTACAGATAAATAGTTTGATTAAACAACTCCTTTGTAAAATACATGTTTTAGTATGGAAACAGGTGAATTAACACTCCTCAATTAGCAGTCTCAATCAAGGTAAAACCCACATGGTAGCAAAAACTAACTATCAGAAATTAACAAGTTAGAAATGATTTAAACACACTTTGCTGCAGGCTACTATTTACTAGTTAACAACAAATCATGTATCATATAAAATATATTCCCCCCACCCAGTATTGTAATGAAAACTTACCAGAAAGCATGTAGTCCTTGGCTCAGACAGTGTAGTAGTGTGGGCTCAATGGCATCTCATTAGTGTGCAAGATCTTGAGAATCAGCTGTGCATGTGATGGAATAATGCACTGTGCATGCAGAGGGTTGCAATTCCATTGAATTGGGGATAGTTTAACCACAATATGCTACAAGACCTAGGCCTTAAGGCCTTATGTGTATCCCACAAAAAAAGGTTCACTGTTATAAGCTAACTTTTTTGATGAAATTTCCCCAAATTCTTGGGCTTAACTTCCCATGAAATATTTCCGGAAAGATTCCGACCCTTTGCAACCCTAGTCGTGCATCAACCCCTAGTTATGAAGTCTGTTGGTCCTGTCTCAACCCCTAGTTATGAAGTCTGTTGGTCCTGTCTCAACCCCTAGTTATGAAGTCTGTTGGTCCTGTCTCAACCCCTAGTTATGAAGTCTGTTGGTCCTGTCTCAACCCCTAGTTATGAAGTCTGTTGGTCCTGTCTCAACCCCTAGTTATGAAGTCTGTTGGTCCTGTCTCAACCCCTAGTTATGAAGTCTGTTGGTCCTGTCTCAACCCCTAGTTATGAAGTCTGTTGGTCCTGTCTCAACCCCTAGTTATGAAGTCTGTTGATCCTGTCTCAACCCCTAGTTATGAAGTCTGTTGGTCCTGTCTCAACCCCTAGTTATGAAGTCTGTTGGTCCTGTCTCAACCCCTAGTTATGAAGTCTGTTGGTCCTGTCTCAACCCCTAGTTATGAAGTCTGTTGGTCCTGTCTCAAACCCATATCTGGTCCCGTCTGTTGTAACGTTTCGTATTCGTGGAAGGCTAAATGTTTTTATGTCACTGGAACAAAGTGTGTGAGGGTTTGTGTCTGTGTTTTTGTCTCTGTGTACACTTGTCTAACCTGTAATCTTGTGAAGTCTGTTTAGCACTTTAAACAAATCTTAGGTTAAAGCCAACAATGACTGTTCTTCAAAACCCTATTATTATTATAAAGGCCTTTATTCACAGTGTGCAGGTCTGTAGTCTATTACTCTATGAAGCTCGGCCTGCTGCTCCGTGTCCTGCTCCCTCTCATTGCCCAGTCATGTGTCTGTCTGTCGTGGGTCGGGGTGGGACCTGGGATGGCTGTTGTCTTACAGCTGTGTGCATCTTTCTTCCCTCAGCCCCGTCATGAGTACTTTAATGTGCCTGTGTACTAAACGTCCACTACTGCTGTCAGCTGCTGTCACCACTCCTCTGCATGCGGAGCCCCTCCCCCCCAGCACATGGTCCCTCCAGCACCTGGCTCCTCATCCTCAGCCCCCTAAAGCGCCATGCTTTACCAACTGATCCACACAGGACTACGGCTACATCGTCAGAGGTCAAAGGTCATTGGTCTACATTTTCAGTTTCTCACATACTTCATCAGCTGATTCCACTGTTTGTTGTCTATCTGAAGAGGCCATGGTTTACTGTGTATAATACAACGGGTGGGTCTAATCCTGAATGCTGATTGGTTAAATCTGCATTCCAGCCGGTCTATTCCACAAGTGAATACCGGCAAAATCTATGCCGTTAAAATGCCTATTTACTCTGTTACATCTGACTGCGCATTCCACTGTCTCATCAGCCCAGCCAGGCAATTTATAAACTTGATCTCCACTATAAAAAGCATCTAGACATTATCTCACATTTCCTTTAGACTAACATTTAGTTTTAACAGTGGAGATTTGTATCAACGTTGCTGTCTGTCTCTCAGACATTTGCAACATTGTTTCAATATTCAAATTCAATCTCCAGCTGTCCAATAGTAATGAAGGTGTCGGGTGTCGGGATGAGACAGACAGGCAGGCAGCTTTTCTCAGCCAGTCAAAATCATGAATCAGCATCATTTTTATGGATACAGTTGAAGTCTGAAGTTTACATACAGTTAGGTTGGAGTCATTAAAACTCGTTTTTCAACCACTCCACACATTTGTTTATAACAAACTATAGTTTTGGCAAGTCGGTTAGGACATCTACTTTGTGCATGACACAAGTAATTTTTCCAACAATTGTTTACAGACAGATTAATTCACTGTATCACAATTCCAGTGGGTCAGAAGTTTACATACACTAAGTTGACTGTGCCTTTAAACAGCTTGGAAAATTGCAGAAAATGATGCCATGGCTTTAGAAGCTTCTGATTGGCTAATTGACATAATTTGAGTCAATTGGAAGTGTACCTGTGGATGTATTTCAAGGCCTACCTTCAATCTCAGTGCCTCTTTGCTTGACATCATGGGGAAAATCTAAAGAAATCAGCCAAGACCTTAGAAAGTCATCCTTGTGAGCACTTTCCAAACACCTGAAGCTACCACGTTCATCTGTACAAACAATAGTATGCAAGTATAAACACCATGGGACCACGCAGCCGCCATACCGCTCAGGAAGGAGACACGTTCTGTCTCCTAGAGATGAACGTACTTTGGTGCGAAAAGTGCAAATCAATCCCAGAACAACAACAAAGGACCTTGTGAAGATGCTGGAGGAAACAGGTACAAAGGTATCTATATCCATAGTAAAACAAGTTCTATATCGACATAACCTGAAAGGGCGCTCAGCAAGGAAGAAACCACTGCTCTAAAACCGCCGTAAAGAAGCCAGACTACGGTTTGCAACTGCACATGGGGACAAAGATCTTACTTTTTGGAGAAATGTCCTCGGGTCTGATAGAACTGTTTGGCCATCGATATGTTTGGAGGGAAAAAAGGGAGGTTTGCAAGCCGAAGAACACCATCCCAACCGTGAAGCACAGTGGTGGCAGCATCATGTTGTGGGGGTGCTTTGCTGCAGGACGGACTGGTGCACTTCACAAAATAGATGGCATCATGAGGATGGAAAATTACGTAGATATATTAAAGCAACATCAAGACATCAGTCAGGAAGTTAAAGCTTGATCACAAATGGGTCTTCCAAATGGACAATGACCCCAAGCATACTTCCAAAGTTTTGGCAAAATGGCTAAAAGACAACAAAGTCAAGATATTGGAGTGGCCATCACAAAGCCCTGACCTCAATCCCATAGAAAATGTGTGGGCAGAACTGTGCGAGCAAGGAGGCCTACAAACCTGACTCAGTTACACCAGCTCTGTCAGGAGGAATGGGCCAAAATTCACCCAACTTATTGTGGGAAGCTTGTGACCCAAGTTAAAATTGAAAGGCAATGCTACCAAATACTAATTGAGTGTATGTGAGCTTCTGACCCACTGGGAATGTGATGAAATAAATAAAAGCTGAAATAAATCATTCTCTCTACTATTATTCTGACATTTCACATTCTTAAAATAAAGTGGTGATCCTAACTGGACTAAGACGGGGAATTTTTACTCTAATTAAATGTCAGGAATTGTGAAAAGGTGAGTTTAAATGTATTTGGCTAAGGTGTATATACATTTCAGACTTCAACTGTATATACAAAGAACTATCAATAGAAAACAGGTAAAATGAATGAAAGTGAAGCTAGTTTATCTTTCCTGATTTGGTTTGAAGTTATTGTGTTAGCTGTCTTGTTGGCTCCTCTAAACAACAGTGTCCTGACGAGAGAGCACATTTTCTACACCAGGTGAAATTGCCCATCATTAGCTCAGTGTTATGGATGTATCCAAATAAATGTCATTAGAAAACAGCTTAAACAAATGCAAATGCACCTCCTTTGTTGTTATTCTGGTTGCACTGTTTGACGTGACTGTAAGTTAGCCGTAGTTGGCTAGCTAGAAAGCAAGGGAGAAGAACGTTGCTAGCCAGTATGGAACATTTAGAACGAACGACTGGGATACGTCCATAGATACAGAACAAAAAGACTGAACGACTGGGTCGCGTCTCTGGCAACCGAACCGATAGATCGAACGACCCGGCGGCTTGGGTAGCAACCGTTGATTTGTCTCAGGACTATATCTTATTGAAGGATGAAATAGTATGAATAAATTCATTAAAATAAAGTTAATGAAAACATGTCTATCATTTATTTGAATATGTTGGTAAACCTTTGTATAAAAGTGATAGTTCCTTTGAAGCTGGTGTTTGGAGGATATATTGGCATGGTTTGCTGGGCCTAACGACACCCGTGCCACTATACCCTCCAACCACTGGCTTTTCTGGCATTATCACTAAAATGTTGATACATTCTCCTGTCTCTGAAGAGTCCATGGTTTGCTGGGCCTAACGACACCCGTGCCACTATACCCTCCAACCACTGGCTTTTCTGGCATTATCACTAAAATGTTGATACATTCTCCTGTCTCTGAAGAGTCCATGGTTTGCTGGGCCTAACGACACCCGTGCCACTATACCCTCCAACCACTGGCTTCTCTGGCATTATCACTAAAATGTTGATACATTCTCCTGTCTCTGAAGAGTCCATGGTTTGCTGGGCCTAACGACACCCGTGCCACTATACCCTCCAACCACTGGTTTCTCTGGCATTATCACTAAAATGTTGACACATTCTCCTGTCTCTGAAGAGTCCATGGTTCCCTGTGTAATGTTGATACATTCTCCTAGAAGAGTCCATGGTTCCCTGTGTAATGTTGATACATTCTCCTAGAAGAGTCCATGGTTTACTGTGTAATGTTGATACATTATCCTGTCTCTGAAGAGTCCATGGTTCACTGTGTAATGTTGATACATTCTCCTGTCTCTGAAGAGTCCATGGTTCACTGTGTAATGTTGACACATTCTCCTGTCTCTGAAGAGTCCATGGTTCACTGTGTAATGTTGACACATTCTCCTGTCTCTGAAGAGTCCATGGTTCACTGTGTAATGTTGATACATTCTCTATTAAAATACAAAGTTAATATTGGCTCGTCATTGGCTGGTAGTTAGTTTATTTTTATAGTTTGTATGCTGGCACCCTTAATCTGATTTGCAGAATTAAATAGTCCATTAATCAGTTTCACTACTTAAGAGTTCATGAGATTTAGAAGACAATAGAAACCATTGAGGAATCCACGATACAAATGTTACAAAATGGCTGTATTATTCTGAGCTAGCGCTCTTAAAGGGATAGTTCACCCAAATGACGGAATTACATACTGGTTTCCTTATCATGTAAGCAGTCTATGGACAAGGTATGACAGCAATCCATTCTTTGGTTAGGTTTCCCTGGTACTGTTTCCAATGACCCTATTTGCACACAAATCCTCAATATTTCAGAGAGGGAGCGTTTTCTGGTATGTGCCCATACCCGGTCCTCAATGGAGGATGTGCTGGATAAAGTTACAATCAATTACCACTTGAATTGTATTCCACCATTGGCCAGAGCAGCGAACAGTTTTGACTGGGCTGAGTGGGAACTGTACTTCCTCAGTGGTAGGGAGGCGAGCAGGCCAGAGGTGGATGAACGCAGTGCCCTTGTTTGGGTGTAGGGCCTGATCAGAGCCTGGAGGTACTGAGGTGCCGTTCCCCTCACAGCTCCGTAGGCAAGCACCATGGTCTTGTAGCGGATGCGAGCTTCAACTGGAAGCCAGTGGAGAGAGCGGAGGAGCGGGGTGACGTGAGAGAACTTGGGAAGGTTGAACACCAGACGGGCTGCGGCGTTCTGGATGAGTTGTAGGGTTTAATGTCACAGGCAGGGAGCCCAGCCAACAGCGAGTTGCAGTAATCCAGACGGGAGATGACAAGTGCCTGGATTAGGACCTGCGCCGCTTCCTGTGTGAGGCAGGGTCGTACTCTGCGGATGTTGTAGAGCATGAACCTACAGGAACGGGCCACCGCCTTGATGTTATTTGAGAACGACAGGGTGTTGTCCAGGATCACGCCAAGGTTCTTAGCGCTCTGGGACGAGGACACAATGGAGTTGTCAACCGTGATGGCGAGATCATGGAACGGGCAGTCCTTCCCGGGAGGAAGAGCAGCTCCGTCTTGCCGAGGTTCAGCTTGAGGTGATGATCCGTCATCCACACTGATATGTCTGCCAGACATGCAGAGATGCGATTCGCCACCTGGTCGTCAGAAGGGGAAAGGAGAAGATTAATTGTGTGTCGTCTGCATAGCAATGATAGGAGAGACCATGTGAGGTTATGACAGAGCCAAGTGACTTGGTGTATAGCGAGAATAGGAGAGGGCCTAGAACAGAGCCCTGGGGGACACCAGTGGTGAGAGCACGTGGTGAGGAGACGGATTCTCGCCACGCCACCTGGTAGGAGCGACCTGTCAGGTAGGACGCAATCCAAGCGTGGGCCGCGCCGGAGATGCCCAACTCGGAGAGGGGTGGAGAGGAGGATCTGATGGTTCACAGTATCGAAGGCAGCCGATAGGTCTAGAAGGATGAGAGCAGAGGAGAGAGAGTTAGCTTTAGCAGTGCGGAGCGCCTCCGTGATACAGAGAAGAGCAGTCTCAGTTGAATGACTAGTCTTGAAACCTGACTGATTTGGATCAAGAAGGTCATTCTGAGAGAGATAGCGGGAGAGCTGGCCAAGGACGGCACGTTCAAGGGTTTTGGAGAGAAAAGAAAGAAGGGATACTGGTCTGTAGTTGTTGACATCGGAGGGATCGAGTGTAGGTTTTTTCAGAAGGGGTGCAACTCTCGCTCTCTTGAAGACGGAAGGGACGTAGCCAGCGGTCAGGGATGAGTTGATGAGCGAGGTGAGGTAAGGGAGAAGGTCTCCGGAAATGGTCTGGAGAAGAGAGGAGGGATAGGGTCAAGCGGGCAGGTTGTTGGGCGGCCGGCCGTCACAAGACGCGAGATTTCATCTGGAGAGAGAGGGGAGAAAGAGGTCAGAGCACAGGGTAGGGCAGTGTGAGCAGAACCAGCGGTGTCGTTTGACTTAGCAAACGAGGATCGGATGTCGTCGACCTTCTTTTCAAAATGGTTGACGAAGTCATCTGCAGAGAGGGAGGAGGGGGGATTCAGGAGGGAGGAGAAGGTGGCAAAGAGCTTCCTAGGGTTAGAGGCAGATGCTTGGAATTTAGAGTGGTAGAAAGTGGCTTTAGCAGCAGCGACAGAAGAGGAAATGTAGAGAGGAGGGAGTGAAAGGATGCCAGGTCCGCAGGGAGGCGAGTTTTCCTCCATTTCCGCTCGGCTGCCCGGAGCCCTGTTCTGTGAGCTCGCAATGAGTCGTTGAGCCACGGAGCGGGAGGGGAGGACCGAGCCGGCCTGGAGGATAGGGGACATAGAGAGTCAAAGGATGCAGAAAGGGAGGAGAGGAGGGTTGAGGAGGCAGAATCAGGAGATAGGTTGGAGAAGGTTTGAGCAGAGGGAAGAGATGATAGGATGGAAGAGGAGAGAGTAGCGGGGGAGAGAGAGCGAAGGTTGGGACGGCGCGATACCATCCGAGTAGGGGCAGTGTGGGAAGTGTTGGATGAGAGCGAGAGGGAAAAGGATACAAGGTAGTGGTCGGAGACTTGGAGGGGAGTTGCAATGAGGTTAGTGGAAGAACAGCATCTAGTAAAGATGAGGTCGAGCGTATTGCCTGCCTTGTGAGTAGGGGGGAAGGTGAGAGGGAGAGGTCAAAAGAGGAGAGGAGTGGAAAGAAGGAGGCAGAGGAAAGAGTCAAAGGTAGACGTGGGGAGGTTAAAGTCGCCCAGAACTGTGAGAGGTGAGCCGTCCTCAGGAAAGGAGCTTATCAAGGCATCAAAGCTCATTGATGAACTCCTCCGAGGGAACCTGAGGGCGATAAATGATAAGGATGTTAAGCTTGAAAGGGCTGGTAACTGTGACAGCATGGAATTCAAAGGAGGCGATAGACAGATGGGTAAGGGGAGAAAGAGAGAATGACCACTTGGGAGAGATGAGGATCCCGGTGCCACCACCCCGCTGACCAGAAGCTCTCGGGTGTGCGAGAACACGTGGGCGGACGAAGAGAGAGCAGTAGGAGTAGCAGTGTTATCTGTGGTGATCCATGTTTCCGTCAGTGCCAAGAAGTCGAGGGACTGAGGGAGGCATAGGCTGAGATGAACTCTGCCTTGTTGGCCGCAGATCGGCAGTTCCAGAGGCTACCGGAGACCTGGAACTCCATGTGGGTCGTGCGCGCTGGGACCACCAGATTAGGTGGCCGCGGCCACGCGGTGTGGAGCGTTTGTATGGTCTGTGCAGAGAGGAGAGAACAGGGATAGACAGACACATAGTTGACAGGCTACAGAAGAGGCTACGCTAATGCAAAGGAGATTGGAATGACAAGTGGACTACACGTCTCGAATGTTCAGAAAGTTGAGCTTACGTAGCAAGAATCTTATTGACTAAAATGATTAAAAATGATACAGTACTGCTGAAGTAGGCTAGCTGGCAGTGGCTGCGTTGTTGATTCGGGGGCTAGCTGGCTAGCTAGCAGTGTTGATTACGTTACGTTGCGTTAAAAGAACGACAATAGCTGGCTAGGTAACCTAGAAAATCGCTCTAGACTACACAATTATTATTGTGTATGTCATTGAGGTATTGTGATGTCATTATGGGGTATTGTGATGTCATTATGGGGTATTGTGATGTCATTATGGGTACTTTGTAGATTGATGAGGAGGAAAACATTTAATCCATTTTAGCGTAAGGCTGTAATGTATGAAAATGTGAAAAAAGTCAAGGGGTCTCAACTTTCTGAATGTATCCGACTGTGTTCTGCAGGTTGTCCTCCTAACCGGTAAAATATCTCCAGTGTCCATTTGAGTTGTGGTAGTTTCAACAGCGCATATCCCCCCCAATCAATGAGATATTTTTTGTTTTCAAAACAAGGTGCAAAGAAATAGCAGTAATATGATTACTATTGTTGCACATGTCTGTGTACATTTGATGTTTAGCTTTTTAATATATCACAAAATGTTTCTGCATATTGGTTATTGATTTGGACCCTTTAAAACTGTGTTTTGACATTGATAAATAGCCCAATGTGTCTTGTGAACAGGAATCAGCGACAGCATCATGTTTAATTGAAGTGTTAGGAATATAAATGGGACTTTCAACATGAATTGGTATTGTACTAGAGGGTAGGCAATAACACCCCCCCCCCCACACACGCTTACCCTTAACTCTGGGGCCCCTCAGGGCTTTGTGCTCAGTCCCCTACTGTACACCCTGTTCGCCCACGACTCCAACACCATCATTAAGTTTGCTTATGACACTCACCATGGTAGGCCTGATCACAGACGACGACAATACAGCCTTTCGGGAGGAGGTCAGAGACAAATTATCATGGTCCACACACACTAACATAGTCGCGAAGAAGGCACGATAACTTGTCCTCCCCTCAGGAGGCTGAAAATATTTGGCATTGTCCCTCGGATCAAGGGATCATATTACCGCCACAACGGCAGTCATGAGTCATGACCACAGTAAACCGTGACCGTTGAGTCACGTTAGTCTCCTTTCTGGACATGCTTTGGTAGTACTGAAACTGTGTAAAACATGTATTATTAGATCAGCTTTATTATTTAATTATTTTATAGGGGGTGGATCAGCTTAAATAAATAGAGCTACCCCAGTCTACTGTAACTGCTGTTAATGTAAAGTGGAAATGTCTAGGAGCAACAAGGGCTCAGCTGCGAAGTTCATAGCTGAAGCTCGTAAAAATGGTCTGGGGCTGTTTTTCATGGTTCAGGGCCTCTTAGTTCCAGTGAAGGGAAATCTTAACGCTACAGCATACAATGACATTCTAGATGATTCTGTGCTTCCAATTTTGTGGCAACAGTTTGGGGAAGGCCCTTTCCTGTTTCAGCATGACAATGCACCCGTGCACAAAGCGAGGTCCATACAGAAATGGTTTGTCAAGATCGGTGTGGAAGAACTGGACTGGCTTGCACAGAGCCCTGACATGCATACATACACACGATAACTTACGCACTATACACACACATACACATGGATTTTGCATTGTAGATATGTGGTAGTGCAGTATGGGCCTGAGGACAAACTTATTGTGTTGTGAAATCTGTTATGAATATATTGTAGTGTTTTTAAAATTCAAATCAAATCAAAATCAAATTTATTTATATAGCCCTTCGTACATCAGCTGATATCTCAAAGTGCTGTACAGAAACCCAGCCTAAAACCCCAAACAGCAAACAATGCAGGTGTAAAAGCACGGTGGCTAGGAAAAACTCCCTAGAAAGGCCAGAACCTAGGAAGAAACCTAGAGAGGAACCAGGCTATGTGGGGTGGCCAGTCCTCTTCTGGCTGTGCCGGGTGGAGATTATAACAGAACGTGGCCAAGATGTTCAAATGTTCATAAATGACCAGCATGGTTGAATAATAGTAAGGCAGAACAGTTGAAACTGGAGCAGCAGCATGGCCAGGTGGACTGGGGACAGCAAGGAGTCATCATGTCAGGTAGTCCTGGGGCACGGTCCTAGGGCTCAGGTCCTCCGAGAGAGAGAAAGAAAGAGAGAAGGAGAGAATTAGAGAACGGACACACTTAGATTCAAACACAGGACACCGAATAGGACAGGAGAAGTACTCCAGATATAACAAACTGACCCTAGCCCCCCGACACATAAAAACTACTGCAGCATAAATACTGGAGGCTGAGACAATGCCTTCACATTGTCAGAACCCGGGAAGAGTAGCTGCTGCCATGACAGGAACTAATACATTACAAAAACAAAATAAATACAGAGTGGCGGCTTCCGTTTGGCCACTTTACCATAAAGGCCTGATTGGTGGAGTGCTGCAGAGATGGTTGTCCTTCTGGAAGGTTCTCCCATCTCCACAGAAGAACTGTCAGAGTGACCATCGGGTTCTTGGGCACCTCCCTGACCAAGGCCCTCCTCCCGATTGCTCCGTTTGGCCTGGGGGTCAGCTCTAGGAAGAGTCTTGGTGGTTCCAAACTTCTTCCATTTAAGAATGATGGAGGTCACTGTGTTCTTGGGGACCTTCAATGCTCCAGACATTGGCTGGTACCCTCCCCCAGATCTTATATAGACAGGTGGGTGCCGAAATAAGGGATTTCGTTTTTAAATTATTATTAAAACATTTCAAATAACGTTTTTGCTTTGTCATTTTGGGGTATTGTTTGTAGATTGATGAGGGCAAATAATTATTTAATACATTTTAGAATTAGGCTGTAACGCAATTAATGTGCTGAATACTTTCCGAATGCACTGTACATAAAGCTTGATTTGATGTCTTTAACATGATCAGTGTTGATGACACCCCACACACAAACACACCCACGTTCAGTTCAGCAGACTTTTTATTTGATATAAAGCAGCACATCTGATAGACAGACAGTGTAGCAGTGTGTATAGAGCGATGTAACACTCATTTAGTTTACCTTTGGGAAATGCCCTGAGCCCTGATCGTGGCTATGCTGTCCATGATATCACACTCCTTCAAACCTTTTGCGAGGTAGAAGCAGGAAGTAATGGTCACCTAATAAAACACCTGATGAACTACTACAGATGAGTAAAGGACATCTCAGCCACATCAGATGTGGACTAGTCCTTGCTAAATCTGTCTTTATCATTGTTGAACAAAGTGCTCCTTGAATATAGCAGGAAGCATTGATTCCTTATATAAGTGATGCAACTCTGTAGTGTTCTTCTGTCTTCACAAGGTGTCAATAAGCTTAATGCTTCTCAATATAAAAATAAAGTCTGCTCCAGGACAGAGAATCTAGATGAGGAAACAGCATGAAACATCACATCAAAAGGCTGCTAGTTTGACAAAACAACATCAGAACAAAAGGCTGCTAGTTTTACAAAACATCACATCAAAAGGCTGCTAGTTTTACAAGACAACATTAGAACAAAAGGCTGCTAGTTTTACAAAACATCAGAACAAAAGGCTGCTAGTTTTACAAAACATCAGAACAAAAGGCTGCTAGTTTTACAAAACAACATCAGAACAAAAGGCTGCTAGTTTTACAAAACAACATCAGAACAAAAGGCTGCTAGTTTTACAAAACAACATCAGAACAAAAGGCTGCTAGTTTTACAAAACAACATCAGAACAAAAGGCTGCTAGTTTTACAAAACATCAGAACAAAAGGCTGCTAGTTTTACAAAACAACATCAGAACAAAAGGCTGCTAGTTTTACAAGACAACATCAGAACAAAAGGCTGCTAGTTTTACAAGACAACATCAGAACAAAAGGCTGCTAGTTTAAAAAAAAGAGCAACACCCTTATTTCACTGAAATATCAGGCCAGTCTTTTGGATTATTTGACATGAATAGGATAATAGAATTACAGTCATGTTAATTATATATTGCGCTTTGCAAAGTGGAGGTATAAAGCGTAGTTGATAAATGCAGTATTGACGAAAGACAGAAACTAAAATCAGTTGAGAATAAAACACTGTTCTACCCTACTCCTCTGTACATAATCAAAATGCTACAATAAATTACTAAATAAAACAGTCAATTATTCTTGAACATAATACAGTGCCATGGGAACAGAGCAACAGACTCTCAGTAGTCTATAGGAGGTGGTTTATCCCAGACTGTTACATCATGGTTCATGGCAGTACAGTCCTGTGTTCAATAAATGTGCTCACACACACATATATATACATATATACATACAGTACCAGTCAACAGTTTGGACACCTACTCATTCCAGGGTTTTTCTTTATTTTGTACTATTTTCTACATTGTAGAATAATACTGAAGACATCAAAATGATGAAATTACACATATGGAATCATGTAGTAACCAAAAACATATCAAAATATATTTTATATTTGAGATTCTTCAAAGTAGCCACCCTTTCCCTTGATCACATTGCCATCCGTTCTGTCACCAAAGCCCCATATACTACCCACCACTGCGACCTGTATGCTCTCGTTGGCTGGCCCTCGCTAAATATTTGTTGCCAAACCCACTGGCTCCAGGTCATCTAGAAGTCTTTGCTAGGTAAAGCTCCGCCTTATCTCAGCTCACTGGTCACCATAGCAGCACGCGCTCCAGCAGGTATATCTCACTGGTCATCCCCAAAGCCAACACCTTCTTTGGCCGCCTTTCCTTCCACTTCTCTGCTGCCAATGACTGGAACGAACTGCAAAAATCACTGAAGCTGGAGACTCATATCTCCCTCTCACTAACTTTAAGCATCAGCTGTCAGAGCAGCTCACAGATCACTGTACCTGTAAATAGCCCATCTGTAAACAGCCCATCCGTAAAAGCCCATCTGTAAATAGCCCATCTGTAAACAGCCCATCTGTAAATAGACCATCTGTAAATAGCCCATCTGTAAATAGCCCATCTGTAAACAGCCCATCCGTAAATAGCCCATCTGTACATAGCCCATCTGTACACAGCCCATCTGTAAATAGCCCATCCGTAAATAGCCCATCTGTACATAGCCCATCTGTAAATAGGCCATCTGTACACAGCCCATCTGTAAATAGCCCATCCGTAAATAGCCCATCTGTACATAGCCCATCTGTAAATAGCCCATCTGTAAACAGCCCATCCGTAAATAGCCCATCCGTAAATAGCCCATCCAACTACCTCATCCCCATATTGTTATTAAAAAAATGTATTTTGCTCCTTTGCACCACAGTATCTCTACTTGCACATCACTCCAGTGTTTAATTTCTATATTGTAATTACTTCGCCACTATGGCCTATTTATTGCCTTACCTCCATTATCCTACCTCATTTGCACACACTGTGTATAGACTTATTCTGTTGTATTATTGACTGTATGTTTATTTATTCCATGTGTAACTGTGTTGTTTGTGTCACACTGCTTTACTTTATCTTGGCCAGGTCACAGTTGTAAATGAGAACTTGTTCTCAACTAGCCTACCTGGTTAAATAAATGTGAAATAAATAAAACATGAAATAAAATCACAGCTTGCTTTATATTCTCTTGGCATTCTCTCAACCAGCTTCAGCTGGAATGCTTTTCCAACAGTCTTGAAGGAGTTCCCACATATGCTGAGCACTTGTTGGATGCTTTTCCTTCACTCTGCGGTCCAACTCTTCCCAAACCATCTCAATTGGGTTGAGGTCGGGTGATTGTAGAGGCCAAGTCATCTGATGCAGCACTCCATCACTCTCCTTCTTGGTCAAATAGCTCTTACACAGCCTGGAGGTGTGTTGGGTCATTGTCCTGTTGAAAAACAAATTATAGTCCCACTAAGCGCAAACCAGATGGGATGGTGTTTCACTGCAGAATGCTGTGTTAGCCACGCTGGTTAAGTGTGCCTTGAATTCTAAGTAAATTAAAGGCAGTGTCATCAGCAAAGCACCCCCACACCTCCTCCTCCAGGCTTCACGGTGGGAACCACACATGCAGAGATCATCCGTTCACCTACTCTGCTTCTCACAAAGACACAGCGGTTGGAACCAACAATCTCAAATTAGAACACATCAGACCAAAGGACAGATTTTCACCGGTCTAATGTGCATTGCTCCTGTTTCTTGGCCCAAACAAGTCTCTTCTTCTTATTGGTGTCCTTTAGTAGTGGTTTCTTTGCAGCAATTCAACCATGAAAACCTGATTCACACAGTCTCCTCTGAACAGTTGATGTTGAGATGTGTCTGTTACTTGAACTCTGTGAAGCATTTATTTGGGCTGCAATTTCTGAGGCTGGTAACTCTAATAAATGTATTCTCTTCCTTTCCTGTGGAGATCCTCATGTTTTATCACAGTGCTTTATGGTTTTTGCGACGGCACTTCAAGAAACTTTCAAAGATCTTAATTTTACAGATGGACTGACCATGTCTTAAAGTAATGATGGACTGTCATTTCTTTACTTATTTGAGCTGTTCTTGCCATAATATGGACGTTTTACCAAATAGGGCTATCTCCTGTATACCACCCCTACCTTGTCACAACACAACTGATTGGCTCAAAACACATTAAAGAAGGAAAGAAATTCCACAAATTAACAAGGCACACCTGTTAATTGAAATGCATTCCAGGTGACTACCTCATGAAGCTGGTTGAGAATGCCATGAGTGTGCAAAGCCTCATCAAGGCAAAGGGTGGCTATTTTGAGGAATCTCAAATATAAAATATATTTAGATTTTTTAAGCACTTTTTTGGTTGTTACATGATTCCATATGTGTTATTTCATAGTTTTGATGTCTTCACTATTATTCTAGTGTAGAAAATAGTACAAATAAAGAAATGAGGAATGAGTAGATATGTCCAAACTTTTGACTGGTACTGCACACACACACATGCACACACACTGCATTCGGAAAGTATTCAGGCCCCTCCCCTTTTCCACAATTTGTTAAGTTACAGCCTAATTCTAAAATGGATTAAATAAAACAAAATCCTCAATCTACACACAATACCCCATAATGACATCACAATACCCCATAATGACATCACAATACCCCATAATGACATCACAATACCCCATAATGACATCACAATACCCCATAATGACAAAGCAAAAACAGGTGTTTAGAAATGTTTGCTAATTTATAGAAAAAAATAAAAAACAAAGTATTTAGACCCTTTGCTATGAGACTCACAATTGAGCTCAGGTGCATCCTGTTTCCATTGATCATCCCCTTGAGATGTTTCTACAACTTGATTGGAAAGGCACACATCTGTCTATATAAGGTCCCACAGTTGACAGTGCATGTCAGAGCAAAAACCAAGCCATGAGGTCGAATGAATTGTCCGTAGTGCTCCGAGACAGGATTGTGTCATGGGTACAGATCTGGGGAAGGGTACCAAAATATTTCTGCAGCATTGAAGATCGCCAAGAACACATTGACCACCATCATTCTTAAATTGAAGAAGTTTGGAACCACCAAGACTCTTCCTAGAGCTGTCCGTCTGGCCAAACTGAGCAATCGGGGGAGAAGGGCCTTGGTCAGGAAGGTGACCAAGAACCCAATGGTCACTCGGACAGAGCTCCAGAGTTCCTCTGTGGAAAGGGGAAAACCTTACAGTAAGACAACCATCTCTGCAGCACTCCACCAATCAGGCCTTTATGGTAGAGTGGCCAGAAAGAAGCCACTCCTCAGTAAAAAGCATTTCGCTACACTCGCATTAACATCTGCTAACCATGTGCATGTGACAAATACAATTTGATTTGATAGTACTAAGTAAAAGGTCTGAATACTTATGTAAATGTGATATTTCAGTACTTTTTTTTAAATACATTTGCAAAATTTTCAAAAATAAGTTTTTCACTTTGTCATTATGGGGTATTATGTGTAGATTGAGGAGGTGAAAAAACAATTGAATACATTTTAGAATAAGGTTGTAACATAACAACATGTGGAAAAAGTCAAGCGGTCTGAACACATTCGGAATTTTTATTTTGTATTTTTAATTAACCTTCAAATGAATTACAATGACGGCCTAGCCCGGCCAAACGACGCTGGGCCGATTGTGCACCGCCCGAATGCACCGTATATATATATATATATATGAGCAAAAATATAAACGCAACATGTAAAGTGTTGATCCCATGTTCAAGAGCTTAAATAAAATATCCCAGAAATGTTCAAAACGCACAAAAAGCTTACATCTCTCCAATTTTGTGCACAAATTTGTTTACATCCCTGTTAGTGAGCATTTCTCCTTTGTCAAGATAATCCATCCACCTGACAGGTGTGGCATATCAAGAAGCTGATTAAACAGCATGATCATTACACAGGTGCACCTTGTGCTGGGGACATTAAAAAGGCCACTCTAAATGTGCAGTTTTGTCTCACAACACAATGCCACAGATGTCTCAAGTTTTGAGGGATTGTGCAATTGGCATGCTGACTGCAGGAATGTCCAACAGAGCTGTTACCAAAGAATTTACTATTAATTTCTCTACCATACTGCTGTCGTTTTACAGAATTTGACAGTGCGTCCAACAGGCCTCACAACCGCAGACCACGGCCATGCCAGTTTAGGACCTCCACATCCAGCTTCTTCACCTGCGGGATTGTCCGAGACCAGCCACCTGGACAGCTGATGAAACTGAAGAGTATTTCTGCCTGTAATAAAGCCCTTTTGTGGAGAAAAACGAATTAAGATTGGCTAGGCCTGGCTCCCCAGTGGGTGGGCCTATGCCCTCCCTTGGCTGTGCCCCTGCCCAGTCATGTGAAATCCATAGATTCTGACGTAATGAATTTATTTCAATTGACTGATTTCCTTATATGAATTGTAACTCAGTAACATCATTGAAATTGTTTCATGTTGGGTTTATTTGTATTATTATTTGTTTATTTATTTAACCTTTATTTAACATTTTTTGTGTGTATATATATATATATATTAACAGATACATGTTATATATATATATATATATATATATATATATATGTTCTGGTGGGGCTCCATTAGACTCAGATCAGTGTTGAGATACTGAGGAGGAAACGTCAACTAAACATTACAACCCCTACAGCCTGGAGCTCTGTTCTTTGCTGCCATCTAGTGGGGTACTGCTGCTCCTCTCTGCTGCCCCTTAGTGGCCATAGGGTTCCACTGCAGTGAGGCCAGAGTGGTCAGGTCCATCATACACAGTTTGAGAAGTCATGTGCGTTTGGAGCCATTCTCTGATCCAGGGGTCAGGGGTTACAGGCTCATCCTCTGCTCTAGCGGCAGGCTGTCCATCAGACACTTGAGCTGCTCCTCTCCCAGTTTAATCTTGTCCTCTAGTTTGCGCTGCTCAATAATGAGGGCAGACTTCATCTTGACAAAGTGTTGGTAGTCGGTCAGGCTCTCCTCTGGGAGGTAGGAAGCCAGGATGTTGTAGACCACTCTTTCCCGGCGGTCCAGGTTCTCCTTCAGCTCCTTGGCATCCTCATGCTGCTGGATCAACAGCTTCCTCTTGTCTGTCAGGGTTCTCTGTGGAAGGGAGGGGGGCATAACATGTATCTGTTAATGAAGTAGAGCTGGGAGAGGAGATAGCTCTACTTCATTAACAGATACATGTTATCTCCCCTCTCAGCTCTACTTCATTAACAGATACGTGTTGAGAGGGGAGATAACATGTATCTGTTAATGAAGTAGAGCTGAGGGGGAGATAACATGTATCTGTTAATGAAGTAGAGCTGAGAGGGGAGATAACATGTATCTGTTAATGACGTAGAGCTGGGAGAGGAGATAACATGTATCTGTTAATGAAGTAGAGCTGAGAAGGGAGATAACATGTATCTGTTAATGACGTAGAGCTGAGAGAGGAGATAACATGTATCTGTTAATGAAGTAGAGCTGAGAGGGGAGATAACATGTATCTGTTAATGAAGTAGAGCTGAGAGGGGAGATAACATGTATCTGTTAATGAAGTAGAGCTGAGAGGGGAGATAACATGTATCTGTTAATGAAGTAGAGCTGAGAGGGGAGATAACATGTATCTGTTAATGAAGTAGAGCTGAGAGGGGAGATAACATGTATATGTTAATGAAGTAGAGCTGAGAGGGGAGATAACATGTATCTGACAGACAAAATGAGAAAAAAACTAATCCAGAAAACCACATTTGTAGGATTTTTAATGAATTTATTTTCAAATTATGGTGGAAAATAAGTATTTGGTCACCTACCAACATAGCAATATTTCTGGCTCTCACAGACCTGTAACTTCTTCTTTAAGAGCATCCTCTGTCCTCCACTTGTTACCTGTATTAATGGCACCTGTTTGAACTTGTTATCAGTATAAAAGACACCTGTCCACAACCTCAAACAGTCACACTCCAAACTCCACTATGGCCAAGACCAAAGAGTTGTCAAAGGACACCAGAAACAAAATTGTAGACCTGCACCAGGCTGGGGAGACTGAATCTGCAATAGGTAAGCAGCTTGGTTTGAAGAAATCAACTGTGGGAGCAATTATTAGGAAATGGAAGACATACAAGACCACTGATAATCTCCCTCGATCTGGGGCTCCACGCAAGATCTCACCCCGTGGGGTCAAAATGATCACAAGAACGGTGAGCAAAAATCCCAGAACCACACGGGGGGACCTAGTGAATGACCTGCAGAGAGCTGGGACCAAAGTAACAAAGCCTACCATCAGTAACACACTACGCCGCCAGAGACTCAAATCCTGCAGTGCCAGACGTGTCCCCCTGCTTAAGCCGGTACATGTCCAGGCCCGTCTGAAGTTTGCTAGAGAGCATTTGGATGATCCAGAAAAGATTGGGAGAATGTCATATGGTCAGATGAAACCAAAATATAACTTTTTGGTAAAAACTCAACTCGTCGTGTTTGGAGGACAAAGAATGCTGAGTTGCATCCAAAGAACACCATACCTACTGTGAAGCATGGGGGTGGAAACATCATGCTTTGGGGCTGTTTTTCTGCAAAGGGACCAGGACGACTGATCTATGTAAAGGAAAGAATGAATGGGGCCATGTATCGTGAGATTTTGAATGAAAACCTCCTTCCATCAGCAAGGGCATTGAAGATGAAACGTGGCTGGGTCTTTCAGCATGACAATGATCCCAAACACACCGCCCGGGCAACGAAGGAGTGGCTTCGTAAGAAACATTTCAAGGTCCTGGAGTGGCCTAGCCAGTCTCCAGATCTCAACCCCATAGAAAATCTTTGGAGGGAGATGAAAGTCTGTGTTGCCCAGCAACAGCCCCAAAACATCACTGCTCTAGAGGAGATCTGCATGGAGGAATGGGCCAAAATACCAGCAACAGTGTGTGAAAACCTTGTGAAGACTTACAGAAAACATTTGACCTCTGTCATTGCCAACAAAGGGTATATAACAAAGTATTGAGATAAACTTTTGTTATTGACCAAATATTTATTTTCCACCATAATTTGCAAATAAATTCATTAAATATCCTACAATGTGATATTCTGGATTTTTTTTCTCATTTTGTTTGTCATAGTTGAAGTGTACCTATGATGAAAATTACAGGCCTCTCTCATCTTTTTAAGTGGGAGAATTTGCACAATTGGTGGCTGACTAAATACTTTTTTGCCCCACTGTATCTGCTCATGAAGTAAAGCCGGGAGGGGAGATAACATGTACACTATATATACAAAAGTATATGGACACCCCTTCAAATTAGTGGATTCGGTTATTTCAGCCTCACCCATTGCTGACAGGTATATCAAATCGGGCACACAGCCATTTATTCTCCAAAGACAAACACTGGCAGTAGAATGGTCTTACTGAAGAGATCAGTGACTTTCAACGTGGCACTCAGTGACTTTCAACGTGGCACTCAGTGACTTTCCAACAAGTCAGTTCGTCAAATTTCTGCCCTGCTAGAACTGCTCCGGTCAACTCTAAGGGCTGTTATTGTGAAGTAGAAATGTCTAGGAGCAACAACAGCTCAGCCGCGAAGTGGTAGGCCACAAAAGCTCACAGACCGGGACTGCTGAGTGCTGAAGCGTGTAGCACGTAAAAATCGTCTGTCCTCGGTTGCAACACTCACTATTGAGTTCCAAACAGCCTCTGGAAGCAACGTCAGAACAAGAACCTTTCGTCGGGAGCTTCATGAAATAGGTTTCCATGGCCGAGCAGCAGCAGCACACAAGCCTAAGATCACCATGCGCGTTGCCAAGCGACGGCTGGAGTGGTGTAAAGCTCACCGTCATTGGACTCTGGAGCGATGAATCACGCTTCATCATCTGGCAGTCCGATGGACTAATCTGGGTTTGGCGGATGCCAGGAGAACGCTACCTGCCCAAATGCATAGTGCCAACTGTAAAGTTTGGTGAAGGTGGAATAAAGATCTGGGGCTGTTTTTCATGGTTCGGGCTAGGCCCCTTAGTTCCAGTGAAGGGAAATCTTAACTTCTTGGATATAGGGGGCGCTATTTTAATTTTTGGATGAAAAACGTTCCTGTTTTAAACAAGATATTTTGTCACGAAAAGATGCTCGACTATGCATATAATTGACAGCTTTGGAAAGAAAACACTCTGACCTTTCCAAAACTGCAAAGATATTGTCTGTGAGTGCCACAGAACTGATGTTACAGAAAAAACCCAGATAAAAATACAATCAGGAAGTGCCGCATTTTTTGAAACCGCCTCATGGCAATGACTCCTTATATGGCTGTGGAGGAGCTAGGAGTCAGCTTACCGTTTCCACGTTTTCCCCAAGGTGTCTGCAGCATTGTGATGTATTTGTAGGCATATCATTGGAAGATTGACCATAAGACACTACATCTACCAGGTGGTCGCTTGGTGTCCTCCGTTGCAATTATCGCGTAATCTCCAGCTGCAGTATTTTTCCGTTTGCCTCGGATGAGAAACCGACTGCCAGGAATGATTTTTCATCGAATAGATATGTGAAAAACACCTTGAGGATTGATTCTAAACAACGTTTGCCATGTTTCTGTCGATATTATGGAACTAATTTGGAAAAAAGTTTGGCGTTGTGTTGATTTTATTTGAATGCTTTTCTTGTTTTTGTGAAAATGTTGCCTGCTGAATGTTAGCCTAGCATAGCATTAAGCCTATCAATACTCTTACACAAATGCTTGTGTAGCTTTGGTTAAAGCATATTTTGAAAATCTGAGATGACAGTGTTGTTAACAAAAGGCTAAGCTTGTGTTTCAATATATTTATTTCATTTAATTTGTGATTTTCATGAATAGGAAACATTGCGTTATGGTAATGAGCTTGAGGCTATGATTATGCTCCCGGATACGGGATTGCTCGACGCTAGAGGTTAAAGCTACAGCATACAAGTACATTCTAGACGATTCTGTGCTTCCAACTTCGTGGCAACAGTTTGGGGAAAGCCATTTCCTGTTTCAGCATGACAATGCCCCCGCGCAGGAAGCCTGGTCCGTACAGAAATAGTTTGTCGAGATTGGTGTGGAAGAACTTAACTGGCCTGCACAGAGCCCTGATCTCCACCAGCTCTAACTCACCCTCTCCTCTCCCCAGCTCTAACCCACCCTCTCCCCTCCCCAACTCTAACCCACCCTCTCCCCAGCTCTAACCCACCCTCCCCAGCTCTAAACCACCCTCTCCCCTCCCCAACTCTAACCCCCCACAATTCTACCCCCCGCAACTCTAACCCACTCTCTCCCTCCCCAGCTCTAACCCACCCTCTCCCTCCCCAACTCTAACCCACCCTCTCCCCTCCCCAACTCTAGCCCACCCTCTCCCCTCCCCAACTCTAGCCCACCCTCTCCTCCCCAACTCTAGCCCACCCTCTCCTCTCCCCAACTCTAACCCACCCTCTCCCCAACTCTAACCCACCCTCTCTCCAACTCTGACCCACCCTCTCCAACTCTAACCCACCCTCTCCAACTCTAACCCACCCTCTCCAACTCTAACCCACCCTCTCCAACTCTAACCCACCCTCTCCAACTCTAACCCACCCTCTCCAACTCTAACTCACCCTCTCCAACTCTAACCCACCCTCCGCCTAACTCTAACCCACCCTCTCCTCTCCCCAACTCTAACCCACCCTCTCCCCAACTCTAACCCACCCTCTCCCCAACTCTAACCCACCCTCTCCTCTCCCCAGCTCTAACCCACCCTCTCCCCAACTCTAACCCACCCTCTCCCCAACTCTAACCCACCCTCTCCCCAACTCTAACCCACCCTCTCCCCAACTCTAACCCACCCTCTCCTCAACTCTAACCCACCCTCTCCCCAACTCTAACCCACCCTCTCCTCTCCCCAACTCTTAACCCACCCTCCCCAACTCTTAACCCACCCTCTCCCTTCCCCAACTCTAACCCACCTCTCCTCTCAAATTAACCTCCTCAACTCTAACTCATAATTTCCTCCCCCTCATCTCTCCCCTCCCCAGCTCTAACCCACCCTCTCCTCTTCTCTCCCCAACTCTAACTCACCCTCTCCTCAGGTGATGTACCATCCTCCAGGCTGTTGAGGGCGTTCTCCACTCTGGCCAGGCGTCCGGACAGGGACAGCAGCAGGCTGACCACTTTGTCCAGGTCTCCTATGAACATCCTGAACTTGTCCAGCTGGTTTGGCATACAGACCTGCTGCACCGTGGCCTCCACCTCCTCTCCTAGGGCGTTGTTATCACGGACATCCTCCTGAAGACTCTCCCTGGCCTCACGCAGTACCTGCAGCTTCCTGCTGAGAGAGTCCACCAGCTCCTGCTGCAGGACGAGAGGGAGAGGGTTAGAGGTCAGAGGTTAGGATCCTGACCTCACGCAGCACCTGCAGCTTCCTGCTGAGAGAGTCCACCAGCTCCTGCTGCAGGACGAGAGGGAGAGGGTTAGAGGTCAGAGGTTAGGATCCTGACCTCACGCAGCACCTGCAGCTTCCTGCTGAGAGAGTCCACCAGCTCCTGCTACAGGACGAGAGGGTTAGAGGTCAGAGGTTAGGATCCTGACCTCACGCAGCACCTACAGCTTCCTGCTGAGAGTCCATGAGCTCCTAGGAGGAGAGGGTTAGAGGTCAGAATCAGAGAATGGTTAGGGACAAAGTGGCAGTCAAGGGTGAAATAATCTCTAATCTCATTCAGAACCACTATACTATTTAATTAGATTTAACCTGTATTTAAACAGGGAGTCACATTGAGATCTATTTTAAAAGAAAAGCCCTGTATACATTACAATATAAAGAATAATAAAACAATATAAACCAAAATAAAGTATTTAATTACAAACAAACAATCACATTCAACTACATAGAGGTCCTCAATCAATAATGTTAACTGCCTGAGTGGCACCAGCACATCTAACTGCAGTGTCCTCTGCAGATTGTTTTTATGCTGTGGAACAGACCGAAGGGATCTCTAGTGTTATCCATTCCTGAGAACAGGTTTGGTAACTTATGATTCTTATCTTAATGAATGATGTTACACATGGAGGGAGTTTGTCAGATTGCTTTGTAAATAAATAAAAGAGAAAGCAGCTCTTCTTACAGACAGCGAGGTCCAGCCCATATTTTATACCGACTACAATGATGAGCCTCATCTTCACTGTCACTTTCCAACCTTCTTGAGTTTGGCTCATTGTCAGGCTCAAAAAGCCTAAAATTTGCCCGGATGGCCAGCAATGTTTCAACTCTTGTATTTGTCAGCCTGTTGCATGCTTTGGTGTGTGTGTTCCCAAACAAGGACCAGTTGCGCTCTGAGGTGGCTGATGTTGGTGGGATTTGGAGGATGATGGAGGCAACAGAGGAAAGAGCCTCAGATCCACAAAGTCCCTTCCACCAGGTGGCTGATGAGATATGTTGGCATGACTGCCATATCGCATCTCCATCCCAAAGCCCTTGGTTGGAAGTGTACTTCGCCAGACTGCCAAGAACCTTGCCCTCGTCCAGGCCAAGGTGGCGAGACACGGCAGTGATGACACCATAGGCCTTGTTGATCTCTGCACCAGACAGGATGCTCTTGCCAGCATACTTGGGGTCCAACAGGTACGCTGTGACGTGTATGGGCTTCAGGCAGAAGTCCTCACGCTTTTTGATGTATTTCAGAACAGCAGTTTCCTCTGCTTGGAGCAACAGTGAAGTGGGCAGGGCAGTACGGATTTCCTCTCTTACATCTACAAGCAGAGTCTGAACATCAGATAGGATGGCATTGTCTCCCTCAATCCGTGCAATGGCTACTGCTATAGGTTTCAGGAGTTTCAGGCTGCTTACCCCACTCTCCAAAATACACCATCCAGGAGGATCCTCTTGATGGGGCTGTCCATATCGGCAGACTGTGATATGGCCATTTCTCAGAGAGACTCCTTCCCCTCCAGGAGACTGTCAAACATGATGACAACACCACCCCAACGGGTGTTGCTGGGCAGCTTCAATGTGGTGCTCTTATCCTTCTCACTTTGCATGGTGAGGTAGATTGCTGCTATAACTTGATGACCCTTCTCATACCTAACCATTTACTTGGCTCTCTTGTAGAGTGTATCCATTGTATCAGTGCCATGATGTCCTTGAGGAGCAGATTCAATGCATGAGCAGCACAGCCAATGGGTGTGATGTGAGGGTAGGACTCCTCCACTTTAGACCAAGCAGCCTTCATGTTCGCAGCATTGTCTGTCACCAGTGCAAATACCTTCTGTGGTCCAAGGTCATTGATGACTGCCTACAGCTCATCTGTAATGTAGATATCGGTTTGTCTATTGTCCCTTGTGTCTGTGCTCTTGTAGAATACTTGTTGAGGGGTGGAGATGATGTAGTTAATTATTCCTTGCCCACAAACTTGCCATGGAAAGGAACAAAGTTGTACATTAACCAAGGATTCAAGAACCTTAGCTAAACAAGGTAGTCTTGAAATGGAGTGATAGATGTCTACATCATTTGTATCCCCACCCTAATGGAGTGATAGATGTCTACATCATTTGTATCCCCACCCTAATGGAGTGATAGATGTATCCCCACCCTAATGGAGTGATAGATGTATCCCCACCCTAATGGAGTGATAGATGTATCCCCACCCTAATGGAGTGGTAGATGTCTACATCATTTGTATCCCCACCCTAATGGAGTGATAGATGTCTACATCATTTGTATCCCCACCCTAATGAGTGATAGATGTATCCCCACCCTAATGGAGTGATAGATGTATCCCCACCCTAATGGAGTGATAGATGTATCCCCACCCTAATGGAGTGATAGATGTATCCCCACCCTAATGGAGTGATAGATGTATCCCCACCCTAATGGAGTGATAGATGTATCCCCACCCTAATGGAGTGATAGATGTATCCCCACCCTAATAGAGTGATAGATGTATCCCCAACCTAATGGAGTGATAGATGTATCCCCACCCTAATGGAGTGATAGATGTATCCCCACCCTAATGGAGTGATAGATGTATCCCCACCCTAATGGATTGATAGATGTATCCCCACCCTAATGGAGTGATAGATGTATCCTCACCCTAATGGAGTGATAGATGTATCCCCACCCTAATGGAGTGATAGATGTCTACATCATTTGTATCCCCACCCTAATGGAGTGATAGATGTATCCCCACCCTAATAGAGTGATAGATGTATCCCCACCCTAATGGAGTGATAGATGTATCCCCACCCTAATGGAGTGATAGATGTATCACCACCCTAATGGAGTGATAGATGTATCACCACCCTAATGGAGTGATAGATGTATCCCCACCCTAATGGAGTGATAGATGTCTACATCATTTGTATCCCCACCCTAATGGAGTGATAGATGTATCCCCACCCTAATAGAGTGATAGATGTATCCCCACCCTAATGGACTGATAGATGTATCCCCACCCTAATAGAGTGGTAGATGTCTACATCATTTGTATCCCCACCCTAATGGAGTGATAGATGTATCCCCACCCTAATGGACTGATAGATGTATCCCCACCCTAATGGAGTGGTAGATGTCTACATCATTTGTATCTCCACCCTAATGGAGTGATAGATGTATCCCCACCCTAATTGAGTGATAGATGTATCCCCACCCTAATAGAGTGATAGATGTATCCCCACCCTAATGGAGTGAAAGATGTATCCCCACCCTAATAGAGTGATAGATGTATCCCCACCCTAATGGAGTGATAGATGTATCACCACCCTAATGGAGTGATAGATGTATCACCACCCTAATGGAGTGATAGATGTATCCCCACCCTAATGGAGTGATAGATGTCTACATCATTTGTATCCCCACCCTAATGGAGTGATAGATGTATCCCCACCCTAATAGAGTGATAGATGTATCCCCACCCTAATGGACTGATAGATGTATCCCCACCCTAATAGAGTGGTAGATGTCTACATCATTTGTATCCCCACCCTAATGGAGTGATAGATGTATCCCCACCCTAATGGACTGATAGATGTATCCCCACCCTAATGGAGTGGTAGATGTCTACATCATTTGTATCTCCACCCTAATGGAGTGATAGATGTATCCCCACCCTAATTGAGTGATAGATGTATCCCCACCCTAATAGAGTGATAGATGTATCCCCACCCTAATGGAGTGAAAGATGTATCCCCACCCTAATAGAGTGATAGATGTATCCCCACCCTAATGGAGTGATAGATGTATCCCCACCCTAATGGAGTGATAGATGTATCCCCACCCTAATGGAGTGATAGATGTATCCCCACCCTAATAGAGTGATAGATGTATCCCCACCCTAATGGAGTGATAGATGTATCCCCACCCTAATGGAGTGATAGATGTATCCCCACCCTAATAGAGTGATAGATGTATCCCCACCCTAATGGAGTGATAGATGTATCCCCACCCTAATGGAGTGATAGATGTATCCCCACCCTAATGGAGTGATAGATGTATCCCCACCCTAATAGAGTGATAGATGTATCCCCACCCTAATGGAGTGATAGATGTATCCCCACCCTAATAGAGTGATAGATGTATCCCCACCCTAATGGAGTGATAGATGTATCACCACCCTAATGGAGTGATAGATGTATCCCCACCCTAATGGAGTGATAGATGTATCCCCACCCTAATGGAGTGATAGATGTATCCCCACCCTAATGGAGTGATAGATGTATCCCCACCCTAATGGAGTGATAGATGTATCCCCACCCTAATGGAGTGATAGATGTATCCCCACCCTAATGGAGTGATAGATGTCTACATCATTTGTATCCCCACCCTAATGGAGTGATAGATGCATCCCCACCCTAATGGAGTGATAGATGTATCCCCACCCTAATAGAGTGATAGATGTATCCCCACCCTAATAGAGTGATAGATGTATCCCCACCCTAATGGAGTGATAGATGTATCCCCACCCTAATGGAGTGATAGATGTCTACATCATTTGTATCCCCACCCTAATGGAGTGATAGATGTATCCCCACCCTAATGGAGTGATAGATGTATCCCCACCCTAATGGAGTGATAGATGTATCCCCACCCTAATGGAGTGATAGATGTATCCCCACCCTAATGGAGTGATAGATGTATCCCCACCCTAATGGAGTGATAGATGTATCCCCACCCTAATAGAGTGATAGATGTATCCCCACCCTAATGGAGTGATAGATGTATCCCCACCCTAATAGAGTGATAGATGTATCCCCACCCTAATGGAGTGATAGATGTATCACCACCCTAATGGAGTGATAGATGTATCCCCACCCTAATGGAGTGATAGATGTATCCCCACCCTAATGGAGTGATAGATGTATCCCCACCCTAATGGAGTGATAGATGTATCCCCACCCTAATGGAGTGATAGATGTATCCCCACCCTAATGGAGTGATAGATGTATCCCCACCCTAATGGAGTGATAGATGTCTATCATTTGTATCCCCACCCTAATGGAGTGATAGATGCATCCCCACCCTAATGGAGTGATAGATGTATCCCCACCCTAATGGAGTGATAGATGTATCCCCACCCTAATAGAGTGATAGATGTATCCCCACCCTAATGGAGTGATAGATGTATCCCCACCCTAATGGAGTGATAGATGTCTACATCATTTGTATCCCCACCCTAATGGAGTGATAGATGTATCCCCACCCTAATGGAGTGATAGATGTATCCCCACCCTAATGGAGTGATAGATGTATCACCACCCTAATGGAGTGATAGATGTATCACCACCCTAATGGAGTGATAGATGTATCCCCACCCTAATAGAGTGATAGATGTATCCCCACCCTAATGGAGTGATAGATGTATCCCCACCCTAATGGAGTGATAGATGTATCCCCACCCTAATAGAGTGATAGATGTATCCCCACCCTAATGGAGTGAAAGATGTATCCCCACCCTAATGGAGTGATAGATGTATCCCCACCCTAATGGAGTGATAGATGTATCCCCACCCTAATAGAGTGATAGATGTATCCCCACCCTAATGGAGTGATAGATGTATCACCACCCTAATGGAGTGATAGATGTATCCCCACCCTAATGGAGTGATAGATGTCTACATCATTTGTATCCCCACCCTAATGGAGTGATAGATGTATCCCCACCCTAATGGAGTGATAGATGTATCCCCACCCTAATAGAGTGGTAGATGTATCCCCACCCTAATAGAGTGATAGATGTATCCCCACCTAGAGTGATAGATGTATCCCCACCCTAATAGAGTGATAGATGTATCCCCACCTAGAGTGATAGATGTATCCCCACCCTAATGGAGTGATAGATGTATCCCCACCCTAATGGAGTGATAGATGTATCCCCACCCTAATGGAGTGATAGATGTATCCCCACCCTAATGGAGTGATAGATGTATCCCCACCCTAATGGAGTGATAGATGTATCCCCACCCTAATGGAGTGATAGATGTATCCCCACCCTAATGGAGTGATAGATGTCTACATCATTTGTATCCCCACCCTAATGGAGTGATAGATGCATCCCCACCCTAATGGAGTGATAGATGTATCCCCACCCTAATAGAGTGATAGATGTATCCCCACCCTAATAGAGTGATAGATGTATCCCCACCCTAATGGAGTGATAGATGTATCCCCACCCTAATGGAGTGATAGATGTCTACATCATTTGTATCCCCACCCTAATGGAGTGATAGATGTATCCCCACCCTAATGGAGTGATAGATGTATCCCCACCCTAATGGAGTGATAGATGTATCACCACCCTAATGGAGTGATAGATGTATCCCCACCCTAATGGAGTGATAGATGTATCCCCACCCTAATAGAGTGATAGATGTATCCCCACCCTAATGGAGTGATAGATGTATCCCCACCCTAATGGAGTGATAGATGTATCCCCACCCTAATGGAGTGATAGATGTATCCCCACCCTAATGGAGTGAAAGATGTATCCCCACCCTAATGGAGTGATAGATGTATCCCCACCCTAATGGAGTGATAGATGTATCCCCACCCTAATAGAGTGATAGATGTATCCCCACCCTAATGGAGTGATAGATGTATCACCACCCTAATGGAGTGATAGATGTATCCCCACCCTAATGGAGTGATAGATGTCTACATCATTTGTATCCCCACCCTAATGGAGTGATAGATGTATCCCCACCCTAATGGAGTGATAGATGTATCCCCACCCTAATAGAGTGGTAGATGTATCCCCACCCTAATAGAGTGATAGATGTATCCCCACCTAGAGTGATAGATGTATCCCCACCCTAATAGAGTGATAGATGTATCCCCACCTAGAGTGATAGATGTATCCCCACCCTAATGGAGTGATAGATGTATCCCCACCCTAATAGAGTGATAGATGTATCCCCACCCTAATGGAGTGAAAGATGTATCCCCACCCTAATGGAGTGATAGATGTCTACATCATTTGTATCCCCACCCTAATGGAGTGATAGATGTATCCCCACCCTAATAGAGTGATAGATGTATCCCCACCCTAATGGAGTGATAGATGTATCCCCACCCTAATGGAGTGATAGATGTATCCCCACCCTAATAGAGTGATAGATGTATCCCCACCCTAATGGAGTGATAGATGTATCCCCACCCTAATGGAGTGATAGATGTATCCCCACCCTAATGGAGTGATAGATGTATCCCCACCCTAATAGAGTGATAGATGTATCCCCACCCTAATGGAGTGATAGATGTATCCCCACCCTAATGGAGTGATAGATGTATCCCACCCTAATGGAGTGATAGATGTATCCCCACCCTAATGGAGTGATAGATGTATCCCCACCCTAATGGAGTGATAGATGTATCCCCACCCTAATGGAGTGATAGATGTATCCCCACCCTAATAGAGTGATAGATGTATCCCCACCCTAATGGAGTGATAGATGTATCACCACCCTAATAGAGTGATAGATGTATCCCCACCCTAATGGACTGATAGATGTATCCCCACCCTAATAGAGTGGTAGATGTCTACATCATTTGTATCCCCACCCTAATAGAGTGATAGATGTATCCCCACCCTAATGGACTGATAGATGTATCCCCACCCTAATGGACTGATAGATGTATCCCCACCCTAATGGAGTGGTAGATGTCTACATCATTTGTATCCCCACCCTAATGGAGTGATAGATGTATCCCCACCCTAATGGAGTGATAGATGTATCCCCACCCTAATGGAGTGATAGATGTATCCCCACCCTAATGGAGTGATAGATGTATCCCCACCCTAATGGAGTGATAGATGTATCCCCACCCTAATGGAGTGATAGTTGTCTACATCATTTGTATCCCCACCCTAATGGAGTGATAGATGTATCCCCACCCTAATGGAGTGATAGATGTATCCCCACCCTAATGGAGTGATAGATGTATCCCCACCCTAATGGAGTGATAGATGTATCCCCACCCTAATGGAGTGATAGTTGTATCATTTGTATCCCCACCCTAATGGAGTGATAGATGTATCCCCACCCTAATGGAGTGATAGATGTATCCCCACCCTAATGGAGTGATAGATGTCTACATCATTTGTATCCCCACCCTAATGGAGTGATAGATGTATCCCCACCCTAATGGAGTGATAGATGTATCCCCACCCTAATGGAGTGATAGATGTATCCCCACCCTAATGGAGTGATAGATGTATCCCCACCCTAATAGAGTGATAGATGTATCCCCACCCTAATGGAGTGATAGATGTATCCCCACCCTAATGGAGTGATAGATGTATCCCCACCCTAATGGAGTGATAGATGTATCCCCACCCTAATGGAGTGATAGATGTATCCCCACCCTAATGGAGTGATAGATGTATCCCCACCCTAATGGAGTGATAGATGTATCCCCACCCTAATGGAGTGATAGATGTATCCCCACCCTAATGGAGTGATAGATGTATCCCCACCCTAATGGAGTGATAGATGTATCCCCACCCTAATGGAGTGATAGATGTATCCCCACCCTAATGGAGTGATAGATGTATCCCCACCCTAATAGAGTGATAGATGTCTACATCCCCACCCTAATGGAGTGATAGATGTATCCCCACCCTAATGGAGTGATAGATGTATCCCCACCCTAATGGAGTGATAGATGTATCCCCACCCTAATGGAGTGATAGATGTATCCCCACCCTAATGGAGTGATAGATGTATCCCCACCCTAATGGAGTGATAGATGTCTACATCATTTGTATCCCCACCCTAATGGAGTGACAGCTCATATGCAGATGTCCATGCTTTTGGAATACTTCCTGGTAACTATGTTAAATTAAAATGTGGGCCACTGAGCCAGTAATAAGGGGAGCTGCACACTTCAGCAGACCAGGCTCTAGAAGATCAGCCCCTGGGGATTTGTTGTTGTCTAATGTTAACAAAGTATCCCTGAACTTCTTCATCAGTGAATTTCAGAAAAGAAAAGTCCTGACCAGCATTTTCACTATCATTAAATAGATTTTCACCATCAACATCCAAACTACTCTTTTCAAGAGCTGGCTTTGAAATACATTCAAATATAAAGCCTGCAGAGATCAAATGGTCATTACATGCATTAATGATATCCATTAGTAGTAGGGCCAGAATCTAAATTCATTTCTTGGGGGAGAGAAGAGGAGACACAACCCTTCAGTGACCTAACAGCTTTCCAAAATGTAGCTGGGTTCCCTGTACATTCAAATAGGGTATTTACATAATAATCTAGTTTTACACACAGATTTCTCAAATCACCTGAAAGAATGCCAGTCTGGGCCGAGTCTGTGAATCTAGCTTTGGCCCAGGCAGCATCTCTGTTGTGTATGACTTCAGATAGCTCTGAACTGAACCAAGGACAATACCTACTTTTAATTCTCAGTTTATGATCAATGCTGGTCAATAGTGGCATGTTTGTGGTCTTAGGTAAACAAACCATGATTCACCAAATGTTCCCTGCCCAACTGTAAATGAGTGCAGCAGATACAGAGGTCTGTTACAGTAGAACACAGAGTTGGGGTTAGATGTCTGTTATAGTAGAACACAGAGTTAGGGTTATATGTCTAGCTACAGAGGTCTGTTACAGTAGAACACAGAGTTGGGGTTAGATGTCTGTTATAGTAGAACACAGAGTTAGGGTTATATGTCTGTTATAGTAGAACACAGAGTTGGGGTTAGATGTCTGTTACAGTAGAACACAGAGTTGGGGTTAGATGTCTGTTATAGTAGAACACAGAGTTAGGGTTAGATGTCTGTTACAGTAGAACACAGAGTTAGGGTTAGATGTCTGTTATAGTAGAACACAGAGTTAGGGTTCGATGTCTGTTATAGTAGAACACAGAGTTAGGGTTAGATGTCTGTTATAGTAGAATACAGAGTTAGGGTTAGATGTCTAGCTACAGAGGTCTGTTATAGTAGAACACAGAGTTAGGGTTAGATGTCTGTTATAGTAGAACACAGAGTTAGGGTTAGATGTCTGTTACAGTAGAACACAGAGTTGGGGTTAGATGTCTGTTATAGTAGAACACAGAGTTAGGGTTATATGTCTAGCTACAGAGGTCTGTTACAGTAGAACACAGAGTTGGGGTTAGATGTCTGTTATAGTAGAACACAGAGTTAGGGTTATATGTCTGTTATAGTAGAACACAGAGTTGGGGTTAGATGTCTGTTACAGTAGAACACAGAGTTGGGGTTAGATGTCTGTTATAGTAGAACACAGAGTTAGGGTTAGATGTCTGTTACAGTAGAACACAGAGTTAGGGTTAGATATATGTTATAGTAGAACACAGAGTTAGGGTTCGATGTCTGTTATAGTAGAACACAGAGTTAGGGTTAGATGTCTGTTATAGTAGAATACAGAGTTAGGGTTAGATGTCTAGCTACAGAGGTCTGTTATAGTAGAACACAGAGTTAGGGTTAGATGTCTGTTATAGTAGAACACAGAGTTAGGGTTAGATGTCTAGCTACAGAGGTCTGTTATAGTAGAACACAGAGTTGGGGTTAGATGTCTGTTATAGTAGAACACAGAGTTAGGGTTAGATGTCTGTTATAGTAGAACACAGAGTTAGGGTTAGATGTCTAGCTACAGAGGTCTGTTACAGTAGAACACAGAGTTAGGGTTAGATGTCTGTTATAGTAGAACACAGAGTTAGGGTTAGACTTATGTTACAGTAGAACACGGAGTTAGGGTTAGATGTCTAGCTACAGAGGTCTGTTATAGTAGAACACAGAGTTAGGGTTAGACTTCTGTTACAGTAGAACACAGAGTTAGGGTTAGATGTCTGTTACAGTAGAACACAGTTAGGGTTAGATGTCTAGCTACAGAGGTCTGTTATAGTAGAACACAGAGTTAGGGTTAGATGTCTAGCTACAGAGGTCTGTTATAGTAGAACACAGAGTTAGGGTTAGATGTCTGTTACAGTAGAACACAGAGTTAGGGTTAGATGTCTGTTACAGTAGAACACAGAGTTAGGGTTAGATGTCTGTTATAGTAGAACACAGAGTTGGGGTTAGATGTCTGTTACAGTAGAACACAGAGTTAGGGTTAGATGTCTAGCTACAGAGAGCATTACAGTAAAGAGGGCTCTTGGTACCTTTTTATTGGCCAGGTCGTGGTCCAACTCATCCTCTGACTCCTCCTCCAGCTCCTCCTCTAGCCCCTCCCTCTCCTGCATGTCTTTCAGCTTGATCAGAAGCTCAGCCTTTGGTGCCGACGTGCTGTAATAGGTGGAGCTGGTCACCAAGGAAACTGCTGCCGCTACACTGTCCTCCTCACTCCTGGAATAAGAGATGGACTCAGTTAGAACACAAGTATACACACACAAACTGGAAATTAGATTTGTGGGACTGAGCTGCAATTCAAAACTTCACCATCAGGTGGCTAAATTCCCCCTTTACTTTGAATGATGTCATTCTCATGAGATGTTATTACTAACACAAATCAAACCTCTTAAAACACTTGGATATTATAATCCAGCTCCCACTATGAGAAGACTTTTATAATCCAGTAAGGAGTAGAGTTAGGTAAGAGTTCAATTAGCGTTAGGTATGGGGTAGGGTTAGTTAAGGAGTAGGGTTAGGTAAGAGTTAAATTAGTGTTAGGTATGGGGTAGGGTTAGTTAAGGAGTAGGGTTAGGTAACAGTTAAATTAGCGTTAGGTAGGGGGTAGGGTTAGTTAAGGAGTAGGGTTAGGTAACAGTTAAATTAGTGTTAGGTATGGGGTAGGGTTAGTTAAGGAGTAGGGTTAGGTAACAGTTAAATTAGCGTTAGGTAGGGGGTAGGGTTAGTTAAGGAGTAGGGTTAGGTAACAGTTAAATTAGCGTTAGGTGTAGGGTTAGTTAAGGAGTAGGGTTAGGTAAGAGTTAAATTAGCGTTAGGTAGGGGGTAGGGTTAGTTAAGGAGTAGGGTTAGGTAAGAGTTAAATTAGTGTTAGGTAGGGGGTAGGGTTAAGGAGTAGGGTTAGGTAAGAGTTAAATTAGCGTTAGGTAGGGGGTAGGGTTAGGTAAGAGTTAAATTAGTGTTAGGTATGGGGTAGGGTTAGTTAAAGAGTAGGGTTAGGTAACAGTTAAATTAGCGTTAGGTATGGGGTAGGGTTAGTTAAAGAGTAGGGTTAGGTAACAGTTAAATTAGCGTTAGGTATGGGTTAGTTAAAGAGTAGGGTTAGGTAACAGTTAAATTAGCGTTAGGTATGGGTTAGTTAAAGAGTAGGGTTAGGTAAGGGTTAAATTAGTGTTAGGTAGGGGCAGGTGTTAAGAGTTAAGACCGTTCCTAGGCCGTCATTGAAAATAGGAATTTGTTCTTAACCGACTTGCCTAGTTAAATAAAGGTAATTTTTTAAAAAAAGAGCAGTGACTGACCTGTCCTCTGAAGGCCGTGGTGAGGAGTGTTTGAGGGACACCTTCCTCCTCTCCTTCCCCTCCAGCAGCACTTCTCCCTGGGGGAAGAGTCCCTCCATCAGGTCCATGGTGGTCCTCCTCCAGCTCTTATCCAAGATGTCAGCTAGGGACCGATCCTTATTCATGATGTCTCTGGCCAGCTGCTCTGTCTTCACATCCTCCTCAGAGTGGGGGAGGGGGACGGGAGGGGACACGCAATTACCGCTGGGGGGCTCTGGACCCGAGGTGGTCTGTCGGCTGGGTGGGGATGTGGCCAGGACTGCCATTTGGCTGTTGTGGACCCTGAGAGGACACATGGGTGTGTCTCTGTGTTGCTCCATCTCAGGGGTTTGGTAAGGGGGTGGGGGTGTAGGCAGTTCTGGGGCTGGGTAACTGGGTGGGGCCAGTGTCTTCTCTCTCTCTGGCCCCTGGTCCCTCTGCCGGCTGTAGGCACAGAACAGAGAGTAGGACTGTTCCGGGGCCCCTGAGGTCCCCAGGCTGCTGAGGGGGACCAGACTGGGCCCCTGGGCTTCTTCCACTGTGGAGTGACTGTGACGCAGCAGGTACTGTCGGCTCTCCTTCTCCTTCTCGCTCTCTGAGTGAATGATCTTTATAGGAACCTTCCTCACATTGGTTGGCTCTATCACATTCTCCATCCTAGAATCATCAGAGACACACAGATGGAGAAAGGGGGGGAGAGGGACAACCCAGAGAGAACACTCAGACCATGGAACAGGTCAACCCAGAGAGAACACTCAGACCATGGAACAGGACAACCCAGAGAGAACACTCAGACCATGGAACAGGTCAACCCAGAGAGAACACTCAGACCATGGAACAGGTCAACCCAGAGAGAACACTCAGACCATGGAACAGGTCAACCCAGAGAGAACACTCAGACCATGGAACAGGTCAACCCAGAGAGAACACTCAGACCATGGAACAGGTCAACCCAGAGAGAACACTCAGACCATGGAACAGGTCAACCCAGAGAGAACACTCAGACCATGGAACAGGTCAACCCAGAGAGAACACTCAGACCATGGAACAGGTCAACCCAGAGAGAACACTCAGACCATGGAACAGGTCAACCCAGAGAGAACACTCAGACCATGGAACAGGTCAACCCAGAGAGAACATGGAACATCATGCCCCAAAAAGTCAAAAAGCTGTTGTAACAAATGTTCCTCAGAAAGGAGCTGAACTAGTCATTCTACCATCCAGTGGCTGATTGTCACATGACTCTGTGCCCAACATCCTGGCAATGCTAAGAGGCTGTGGTGCTCCTCCCCTCACCCCTAAACCAGCATGGCTGGAATGTCCGGTACGCCACAGAGCTCTCTTCTCTACAGATGATATCAATTATGTTTCAACTCAGAGCTGCAACAAACGGCCTCTGTAACAGATCACGTCGGTCTGCTCTGGAAAGGCATCAGATCTAGGCTGTTGAACAATGCTGCTACTGCGTTGGAAGAGTTATTCACATGGTAATGCTGCTGGATGGAGACAATCAATAAGAGCCATTGTACAGAGAGACTGAGGAGAAGAGGAGCAGACCAGTAACTAGACTACTACATACCACTACAGACTACTACATACCACTACAGACTACTACATACCACTACAGACTACTACATACCACTACAGACTACTACATACCACTACAGACTACTACATACCACTACAGACTACTACATACCACTACAGACTACTGAGAAGAAGAGGAGCAGACCAGTAACTAGACTACTACATACCACTACATACCACTACAGACTACTACATACCACTACAGACTACTGAGGAGAAGAGGAGCAGACCAGTAACTAGACTACTACATACCACTACAGACTACTACATACCACTACAGACTACTAGATACCACTACAGACTACTGAGAAGAGGAGCAGACCAGTAACTAGACTACTACATACCACTACAGACTACTACATACCACTACAGACTACTGAGAAGAGGAGCAGACCAGTAACTAGACTACTACATACCACTACAGACTACTACATACCACTACAGACTACTGAGAAGAGGAGCAGACCAGTCACTACCGACTACTACATACCACTACAGACTACTGAGAAGAGGAGCAGACCAGTAACTAGACTACTACATACCACTACAGACTACTACATACCACTACAGACTACTACATACCACTACAGACTACTACATACCACTACAGACTACTACATACCACTACAGACTACTACATACCACTACAGACTACTGAGAAGAAGAGGAGCAGACCAGTAACTAGACTACTACATACCACTACAGACTACTACATACCACTACAGACTACTACATACCACTACAGACTACTACATACCACTACAGACTACTACATACCACTACAGACTACTACATACCACTACAGACTACTACATACCACTACAGACTACTGAGAAGAAGAGGAGCAGACCAGTAACTAGACTACTACATACCACTACATACCACTACAGACTACTGAGGAGAAGAGGAGCAGACCAGTAACTAGACTACTACATACCACTACAGACTACTACATACCACTACAGACTACTAGATACCACTACAGACTACTGAGAAGAGGAGCAGACCAGTAACTAGACTACTACATACCACTACAGACTACTACATACCACTACAGACTACTGAGAAGAGGAGCAGACCAGTAACTAGACTACTACATACCACTACAGACTACTACATACCACTACAGACTACTGAGAAGAGGAGCAGACCAGTAACTAGACTACTACATACCACTACAGACTACTACATACCACTACAGACTACTGAGAAGAGGAGCAGACCAGTAACTAGACTACTACATACCACTGCAGACTACTACATACCACTACAGACTACTACATACCACTACAGACTACTGAGAAGAGGAGCAGACCAGTAACTAGACTACTACATACCACTGCAGACTACTACATACCACTACAGACTACTACATACCACTACAGACTACTAGGAAGAGGAGCAGACCAGTAACTAGACTACTACATACCACTGCAGACTACTACATACCACTACAGACTACTACATACCACTACAGACTACTGAGAAGAGGAGCAGACCAGTAACTAGACTACTACATACCACTGCAGACTACTACATACCACTACAGACTACTACATACCACTACAGACTACTGAGGAGAGGTCTACCAACTCCCCGGGTCTACCAACTCCCCGGGTCTGCTAACTCCCCGGTCTGCCAACTCCCCGGTCTGCCAACTCCCCGGTCTGCCAACTCCCCGGTCTGCCAACTCCCCGGTCTGCTAACTCCCCGGTCTGCTAACTCCCCGGTCTGCTAACTCCCCGGTCTGCTAACTCCCCGGTCTGCTAACTCCCCGGTCTGCTAACTCCCCGGTCTGCTAACTCCCCGGTCTGCTAACTCCCCGGTCTGCTAACTCCCCGGTCTGCTAACTCCCCGGTCTGCTAACTCTCCGGTCTGCTAACTCCCCGGTCTGCTAACTCCCCGGTCTGCTAACTGCTTCATGATAAAGGATGCAGCGGTGAGTGGCATTTTTGTCAGATGTTATAAAACATGCTATGATAAATTGTGTCCAAGGGCTTCAAAACACTGGTAGCTGCACTCATGTAGATTATGGTGATATTATATACAACGGGAATACATGTAGACTGAATGATCTGTTTTCTACTATTTAATGAAAGGCCCTGTTCCTATAGAAGACGACCAACTTAATTTTTCATTTCTTGACTAACTCGTCAACATGCTTTTTAATAGATAGCTTTTTGTCAATCCAGATGCCCAGATATTTATAGGCGGAGGCACGATCAATGAGGGCACCATCTAACGCACTTATGCACAAGTCATCAGCTACATTATTACATGATTTGGAAAATAACATGTACTTGGTTTTCCCAGCATTTAGTACCAACTTCAGGTCAACCAATGCTTTCTGCAAGGTAGTAAAAGCAGATTGAAGAGTCAACAGAGACTGCCCATCGGGGCAGTAGTGTATACAACAGTGGCATATGCGTACAGATGAAAGTCACAGTTTTGTACAGATAGACCAATGCTGTTCATATAATAGTGAAAAGAACAGGACCAAGAATCGAACCCTGTGGGACACCTTTTGTTATGTCTAGAAATCCTGATTTAATGCCGTCAGTAAGTACACACTGCGTTCTGTCTTTTAAATAATTCTCAAACCAGCTACAAGCAGCCCGATAACTCCAATGTCTATCTATCATAGTTCCAACTAGATCAGAGAGTGAAGTTTAATAGATAACTTCAATGTCTATCTATCATAGTTCCAACTAGATCAGAGAGTGAAGTCTAATCTTACCTGTTGTTTTGGTCATAGTGCAGACAGACTGAGAGAGAGACAGGGTTGTCATGGTGCTGCTGGAGAGAGACAGGAGGCTTGTCTGTTAGCTGAGGAGGAGCAAACTGAGGAGAGGGAGAACGATGGCACCTCATACTGGGCAAGGCAGGAAGGGCTGGACCAGGATTGGATGGCACTACCTGGTGTACCGTCTCCTGCTCCCTCCCCACCAATCCTCTGCTCTGCTCAGAATCCCCCCTTGGGGAGTGGGTGGGACCAGAGGCAAAGTGGGAGGAGCCCGGGGCGTGGGAGGCAGAAGCTCCGCCCTGAGAGTCAGACAGAGACTCCTGGGAGTGGGTGTTCTGTGGATGTCTTGAATGGTCTTGTCTGGGTGGGGGGAGCGGACCCTTCCTCCTGGTACCAGACTGCAGCTGAATATGAAGCTGGGGTATTGAGGTCTTGGGCTCGGTGTAGGACTCATCTGGGGGAGGGAAGTCAGTTTCCAGGGGCTGGTAAGAGATGGATGTGGGACTGTGGTAGGCAGGGCAGGGGGCAGAAGTGGATCTGATGTCAGGGCTCTCCTCGTTGGTCACGGGTGGAGGGGGTTCTAGGAAGTCTTTCAGCTCCAGAGGTTCCAGAGCCTTCTCTCTCTTCACTCTTCCTCTGAATTCTCCAACACGACATCTGTCAGACAACCTGGGAGAAAGCATAGGCAAACACCGTTCATATGGCACAACACACACAGTATACATACACATAACAGAGTCATGTTGACACCAGCTAAATGAAGTAATGATGACTAACTAATAACAAGGACATGACAGGACACACTCAACCTCCCTGCAAACTGTGGGCTGCCAGTCTGATGACATGTTTGTGTTCCCACAGCCCCTTCACAGAAGAGAATAAATTATCTTCCTACGCCACTCTGGCCCAGATGACTCGTGTTCTTTCTCAATCATTTCAGATCTTTAACCCTTGGATGTCAAAGCTGATGGCTCAAGGCTGTGGGACAAAATGCTCCTGTGTGATGTCTGCTCTGAGGAGGAAATGGGGGTCGGGCCTACAACAGACCTCTGGGAGATGGATATTATGGCAGCAGTCCCTGCTCCCATAGGCTCTCTGAGGACGTTCACAACCAAAATACTTCTACTTATGTAGAGTATAAAGAGAGGATCAGTGTGTGTCACACTACATGTTAACCATGTGTAGCCTATTACAGTATATACACAGTGCATTCTGAAAGCATTTAGACCCCTTGACTTAACATTTAACATTACAGCCTTATTCTAAAATTGATTAAATTGTTTTCCCCCCCTCATCAATCTACACACAATACCCCATAATGACATCACAATACCCCATAATGACATCACAATACCCCATAATGACATCACAATACCCCATAATGATGAAGCAAAAAAGGTAAAAACATTTTTGCAAATTTATATAAATCACATTTACATAAGTATTCAGACCCTTTACTCAGTACAAGCTTGGCACACCTGGATTTGGGGAGTTTTTCCCCATTCTTCTCCGCAGATTCTCTCAAGCTCTGTCAGGTTGGATGGGGAGCGCCGCTGCACAGCTATTGTCAGGTCTCTCCAGAGATGTTCGATCGGGTACAAGTCTGGGCTCTGGCTGGCCCACTCAAGGACATTGAGATTTGTTTCCGAAGCCACTCCGGCGTTGTCTTGGCTGTGTTGGAAGGTGAACCTTCACCCAAGCCTGAGGTCCTTTAGGTGCCTTTTGGCAAACTCCAAGCAGGCTGTTGTGCCTTTTACTGAGGAGTGGCTTCCGTCTGGCCACTCTACCATTAATAAGGCCTGATTGGTTGATTGCTGCAGAGATGGTTGTCCTTCTGGAAGGTTCTACCATCTCCAGAGAGGAACTCTGGAGCTCTGTCAGAGTGACCATCAGGTTCTTGGTTCACCTCCCTGACCAAGGCCCTTCTCCCCCAATTACTGTGTGTAGATGGATGAGGAAAAGTTTTATTTAATCAATTTTAGAATAAGTCTGTGACGTGGAAAAAGTAAAGGGTCTAAATACTTTCCGAATGTACTGTACATTGCACCAAAACCAAATAATGTTTTATTTGTCACATGCACTGAATACAACAGGTGTAGTAGACCTTACCATGAACCGCTTACTTACAAACCCTTAATCAACAATGCAATTTTATGAAAAAAAAAGAGAAAAAAAAGTAAGAGATAAGAATAACAATAGCAGGGCTATATTTATTTGACCTTTATTTAACTAGGCAAGTCAGTTAAGAACAAATTCTTATTTTCAAATGACGGCCTAGGAACAGTGGGTTAACTGCCTGTTCAGGGGCAGAACAACAGATTTGTACCTTGTCAGCTTGGGGGTTTGAACTTGCAACCTTCCGGTTACTAGTCCAACACTCTAACCACTAGCCCCCCCCCATATACAGGGGGTACCGGTACAGAGTCAATGCGCGGGGGCACCGGTGTCGAGGTATTTGAGGAAATATGTACATTTAAGTAGAGTTATTAAAGTGACTATGTGTAAATAATAACAGAGTAGCAGCAGCGTAGAAGAAGGGGGGGGGCAATGCAAATAGTCTGGGTAGCCATTTGATTAGATGTTCAGGAATCTTATGACTTGGGGGTAGAAGCTGTTTAGAAGCCTCTTGGACCTAGACTTGGCGCTCCGGTACAGCTTGCCGTGCGGTAGCAGAGATGACTATGACTAGGGTGGCGGTAGTCTGACAATTTTTGGCCTTTCTCTGACACCACCTGGCATAGAGGTCCTGGATGGCAGGAAGCTTGGCCCCGGTGATGAACTGGACCATACGCACTACCCTCTGTAGTGTCTTGCGGTCAGGGGGCCGAGCAGTTTCCATACCAGGCAGTGATGCAACCAGTCAGGATGCTCTCCATGGTGCAGCTGTAAAATCTTTTGAGGATCTTTTTTTTATTTCACCTTTATTTAACCCGTGACCGGCTCGGAAACCAGATTGCACAGCGGAGAAGGTACGGTGGGATTCGAGATGGTCAGTGACCTGTTTGTTGACTTGGCTTTCGAAGACCTTAGATAGGCAGGGCAGGATGGATATAGGTCTGTAACAGTTTGGGTCCAGGGTGTCTCCCCCTTTGAAGAGGGGGATGACTGCGGCAGCTTTCCAATCCTTGGGGATCTCAGACGATATGAAAGAGAGGTTGAACAGGCTGGTAATAGGGGTTGCGACAATGGCGGCGGATAGTTTCAGAAATAGAGGGTCCAGATTGTCAAGCCCAGCTGATTTGTACGGGTCCAGGTTTTGCAGCTCTTTCAGAACATCTGCTATCTGGATTTGGGTAAAGGAGAACCTGGAGAGGCTTGGGCGAGTAGCTGCGGGGGGGGGGGTGGAGCTGTTGGCCGAGGTTGGAGTAGCCAGGCGGAAGGCATGGCCAGCCGTTGAGAAATGCTTGTTGAAGTTTTCGATAATCATGGATTTATCGGTGGTGACCGTGTTACCTAGCCTCAGTGCAGTGGGCAGCTGGGAGGAGGTGCTCTTGTTCTCCATGGACTTCACAGTGTCCCAGAACTTTTTGGAGTTGGAGCTACAGGATGCAAACTTCTGCCTGAAGAAGCTGGCCTTAGCTTTCCTGACTGACTGCGTGTATTGGTTCCTGACTTCCCTGAACAGTTGCATATCGCGGGGACTATTCGATGCTATTGCAGTCCGCCACAGGATGTTTTTGTGCTGGTCGAGGGCAGTCAGGTCTGGAGTGAACCAAGGGCTGTATCTGTTCTTAGTTCTGCATTTTTTGAACGGAGCATGCTTATCTAAAATGGTGAGGATGTTACTGTTAAAGAATGATCAGGCATCCTCAACTGACGGGATGAGGTCGATGTCCTTCCAGGATACCCGGGCCAGGTCGATTAGAAAGGCCTGCTCACAGAAGTGTTTTAGGGAGCGTTTGACAGTGATGAGGGGTGGTCGTTTGACTGCGGCTCCGTAGCGGATACAGGCAATGAGGCAGTGATCGCTGAGATCCTGGTTGAAGACAGCGGAGGTGTATTTGGAGGGCCAGTTGGTCAGGATGACGTCTATGAGGGTGCCCTTGTTTACAGAGTTAGGGTTGTACCTGGTGGGTTCCTTGATGATTTGTGTGAGATTGAGGGCATCTAGCTTAGATTGTAGGACTGCCGGGGTGTTAAGCATATCCCAGTTTAGGTCACCTAACAGAACAAACTCTGAAGCTAGATGGGGGGCGATCAATTCACAAATGGTGTCCAGGGCACAGCTGGGAGCTGAGGGGGGTTGGTAGCAGGCGGCAACAGTGAGAGACTTATTTCTGGAGAGAGTAATTTTCAAAATTAGTAGTTTGAACTGTTTGGGTATGGACCTGGAAAGTATGACATTACTTTGCAGGCTATCTCTGCAGTAGACTGCAACTCCTCCCCCTTTGGCAGTTCTATCTTGACGGAAGATGTTATAGTTGGGTATGGAAATCTCTGAATTTTTGGTGGCCTTCCTGAGCCAGGATTCAGACACGGTGTCAGGGTCAGCAGAGTGTGCTAAAGCAGTGAGTAAAACAAACTTAGGGAGGAGGCTTCTGATGTTGACATGCATGAAACCAAGGCTTTTTCGATCACAGAAGTCAACAAATGAGGGTGCCTGGGGACATGCAGGGCCTGGGTTTACCTCCACATCACCCGCGGAACAGAGAAGGAGTAGTACGAGGGTGCGGCTAAAGGCTATCAAAACTGGTCGCCTAGAGCGTTGGGAACAGAGAATAAGAGGGGCAGGTTTCTGGGCATGGTAGAATATATTCAGGGCATAATGCGCAGACAGGGGTATGGTGGGGTGCGGGTACAGCGGAGGTAAGCCCAGGCACTGGGTGATGATGAGAGAGGTTGTATCTCTGGACATGCTGGTTGTAATGGGTGAGGTCACCGCATGTGTGGGAGGTGGGACAAAGGAGGTATCAGGGGTATGAAGAGTGGAACTAGGGGCTCCATTGTGAACTAAAACAATGATAACTAACCTGAACAACAGTATACAAGGCATATTGACATTTGAGAGGGACATACAGCGAGGCATACAGTGAACACAGGTGTTGAATTTGGAGAGCTAGCTAAAACAGTAGCTAAAACAGTAGGTGAGACAACAACAGCTAATCAGCTAGCACAACAACAGCAGGTAAAATGGCGTTGACTAGGCAACGGGGCCGACAGATAAAACAAACAAGCAGAATGGAGTACCGTGATTAATGGACAGTCCAGCGTGCATCAGCTATGTAGCCAAGAGATCAGTGTCCAGGGGGCAACGGTGGATGGGGCAGGGAAGCTGGACTGGCGAGTGTTATCCAGGTTAAAAAAAGTAACAATGACTAAATAGCTTGTAGCTAGTTAGCTGGTTAGCTTCAAATCAAATCAAATTGTATTTGTCACATACACATGGTTAGCAGATGTTAATGCGAGTGTAGCGAAATGCTTGTGCTTCTAGTTCCGACAATGCAGTGATAACCAACAAGTAATCTAACTAACAATTCCAAAACTACTGTCTTATACACAGTGTAAGGGGATAAGGAATATGTACATAAGGATATATGAATGAGTGATGGTACAGAGCAGCATACAGTAGATGGTATCGAGTACAGTATATACATATGAGAATGTAGACAAAGTAAACAAAGTGGCATAGTTAAAGTGGCTAGTGATACATGTATTACATAAGGATGCAGTCGATGATGTAGAGTACAGTATATACGTATGCATATGAAATGAATAATGTAGGGTAAGTAACATTATATAAGGTAGCATTGTTTAAAGTGGCTAGTGATATATTTACATCATTTCCCATCAATTCCCATTATTAAAGTGGCTGGAGTTGGGTCAGTGTCAATGACAGTGTGTTGGCAGCAGCCACTCAATGTTAGTGGTGGCTGTTTAACAGTCTGATAGCCTTGAGATAGAAGCTGTTTTTCAGTCTCTCGGTCCCAGCTTTGATGCACCTGTACTGACCTCGCCTTCTGGATGATAGCGGGGTGAACAGGCAGTGGTTCGGGTGGTTGATGTCCTTGATGATCTTTATGGCCTTCCTGTAACATCGGGTGGTGTAGGTGTCCTGGAGGGCAGGTAGTTTGCCCCCGGTGATGCGTTGTGCAGACCTCACTACCCTCTGGAGAGCCTTACGGTTGAGGGCGGAGCAGTTGCCGTACCAGGCGGTGATACAGCCCGCCAGGATGCTCGATTGTGCATCTGTAGAAGTTTGTGAGTGCTTTTGGTGACAAGCCGAATTTCTTCAGCCTCCTGAGGTTGAAGAGGCGCTGCTGCGCCTTCTTCACGACGCTGTCAGTGTGAGTGGACCAATTCAGTTTGTCTGTGATGTGTATGCCGAGGAACTTAAACTTGCTACCCTCTCCACTACTGTTCCATCGATGTGGATAGGGGGTGTTCCTCTGCTGTTTCCTGAAGTCCACAATCATCTCCTTAGTTTTGTTGACGTTGAGTGTGAGGTTATTTTCCTGACACCACACTCCGAGGGCCCTCACCTCCTCCCTGTAGGCCGTCTCGTCGTTGTTGGTAATCAAGCCTACCACTGTTGTGTCGTCCGCAAACTTGATGATTGAGTTGGAGGCGTGCGTGGCCACGCAGTCGTGGGTGAACAGGGAGTACAGGAGAGGGCTCAGAACGCACCCTTGTGGGGCCCCCGTGTTGAGGATCAGCGGGGAGGAGATGTTGTTGCCTACCCTCACCACCTGGGGGCGGCCCGTCAGGAAGTCCAGTACCCAGTTGCACAGGGCGGGGTCGAGACCCAGGGTCTCGAGCTTGATGACGAGCTTGGAGGGTACTATGGTGTTGAATGCCGAGCTGTAGTCGATGAACAGCATTCTCACATAGGTATTCCTCTTGTCCAGGTGGGTTAGGGCAGTGTGCAGTGTGGTTGAGATTGCATCGTCTGTGGACCTTCTGGAGGTTCTTGAGTGTGTTCTAAAAGTTAAAAATAATAGCGATTCCGTATCACATTGGGTGAGGCAGGTTTCCGGAAGGTATAACAAATAAAAAAATCGAAAAGAGATAGAAAGTAAATATGGGTCCAGTGAGTGTTTGGGACGCGGTGATTCAGACGGTTAGCAGGCCTGTGCTAACAAGCTAACAGTTCGTAGGCCGGGACTAAACAAGGTAGCAGTTAGCGGACCGGAGCTAAACAAGCTAGCAGTTAGCAGGCCGAATTAGCAAGCAAGGAGATAGCAAGGGCTAGAGAGTTAGCCTTTGGGGGACGTCGCGATGGGGTGAGTCTGTTTATTCCTCTTCATGCGGTGACATCGATAGCCCGGTCGTGGGCCCGGGTATTGTAGCCCATGAGTATGCTACGGTGGTAGCACAGGTGCTCTGGCCGGGCTAGCTTCAAGCTAAGTGGGTGGAAACGCTAGCAAGGAGTAATCATCCGGGGTTGCGGTTTAGCTAGATAGCTAGTTGTGAAGATCCAGCTGAAAAATGTTCCGTTTGCGGTGGGAATCCGGGGATGAAAAATAAATAGGTCCGTTATGCTCTGGTTAGAGTCGCGTTGTTCGAACTGGCGAGAGCTTTCCGAGCTAAAGGTTAGCTGATGACCGGTTAGCTGAAGACCGCTAGCATAGCTGGTGGTTAGCTGGCTAGCTTCAGTTGAGGGGTTCCGGTTCCGAAGTAAATATAAATACTTTAGGAAAAATAGCTACATTGGGTGAGGCGGGTTGCAGGAGAGTATTTGAAAGCTTAGGTTTAGCAAAATGTTTTTAAAGAGATATGCGAAGAAAAATATGTAAAAACGAAAAAGAAACGATATATACAAGGGACACGACACGACAGGACGACTTACTGCTACGCCATCTTTGATCAACGCCCATGCCAAATCTTTTCATTCTCCTGAGGGGGAAAAGGTTTTGTCATGCCCTCTTCATGACTATCTTAGTGTGCTTGGACCATGTTTGTTGGTGATGTGGACACCAAGGAACTTGAAGCGCTCAACATATTCCACTAGAGCACCGTCGATGAGAATGGGGGGAGTGCTCGGTCCTCCTTTTCCTGTAGTCATCTCCTTTGTCTTGATCATGTTGTGGGAGAGGTTGTTGTCATTGCACCACATGGTCAGGTCTCTGACCTCCTCCCTATAGGCTGTCTCATCATTGTCGGTGATCAGGCCTACCACAATTGTGTCATCAGCAAACTTAATGACGGTGTTGGAGTCATGCCTGGCTGTGCAGTCATGAGTGAACAGGAGGGGACTGAGCACGCACCCCTGGGGAGCTCCTGTGTTGAGGATCAGTGTGGTGGATATGTTGTTGCCTATCCTTACCACCTGGGGGTGGCCCGTCAGGAAGTCCAGGATCCAGTTGCAGAGGAAGGTGTTTAGTCCCAGGGTCCTCAGCTTTGAGGGTACTATGGTGTTGAATGCTGAGCTGTAGTCAATGAATAGCATTCTCACATAGGTGTTCCTTTTGTCCAGGTGGGAAAGGGCAGTGTGGAGTGTAATAGAGATTGCATCATCTGTGGATCTGTTTGAGCGGTATGCAAATTGGAGTGGGTCTAGGGTTTCTGGGATAATGGTGTTGATGTGAGCCATGACCAGAATGTCAATGCATTTCATGGCTACAGACGTGAGTGCTACAGGTCAGTAGTCATTTAGGCAGGTTACCTTAGTGTTCTTGGGCACAGGGACTATGGTGGTCTGCTTGAAACATGTTGGTATTACAGACTCGGGCAGGGAGAGGTTGAAAATGTCAGTGAAGTCACTTGCCAGTTGGTCCGTGCATGCTCAGAGTACACATCCTGGTAATCTGTCTGGCCCTGCGGCTTTGTGAATGTTGACTTGTTTAAAGGTCTTATTCACATTGGCTGCGGAGAGCGTGATCACGACTGGCTATGATATTTCAGATTCCCACGCTGAACCGAACAATGGCCATTTTGGGGGTCTAGTAGAGAGCTAATGAGCCACATGCCTGCAGCAGACGGACCGGTCTTGTCTAGCCGAAGGTCTGATGTTGACATATGAGCAGCCTGCCGGGCCAGGGAGCAACTGTGTGTGTTGTCACAGCTGGGTTACAGCCATGCTACATTACGTACCACTGGTCTGACAGGGCTACAGACATGCTACATTACGTACCACTGGTCTGACAGGGCTACAGCCATGCTACATTACATGCTACATTACGTACCACTGGTCTGACAGGGCTACAGCCATGCTACATTACGTACCACTGGTCTGACAGGGCTACAGACATGCTACATTACATGCTACATTACGTACCACTGGTCTGACAGGGTTACAGCCATGCTACATTACGTACCACTGGTCTGACAGGGCTACAGACATGCTACATTACATGCTACATTACGTACCACTGGTCTGACAGGGCTACAGACATGCTACATTACATGCTACATTACGTACCACTGGTCTGACAGGGTTACAGCAGTGCTACATTACATACCACTGGTCTGACAGGGCTACAGCCATGCTACATTACGTACCACTGGTCTGACAGGGCTACAGACATGCTACATTACATGCTACATTACGTACCACTGGTCTGACAGGGTTACAGCCATGCTACATTACATACCACTGGTCTGACAGGGCTACAGCCATGCTACATTACGTACCACTGGTCTGACAGGGCTACAGCCATGCTACATTACGTACCACTGGTCTGACAGGGCTACAGCCATGCTACATTACGTACCACTGGTCTGACAGGGCTACAGACATGCTACATTACATATCACTGTTCAGACAGGGTTACAGCCATGCTACATTACATACCACTGGTCTGACAGGGCTACAGCCATGCTACATTACGTACCACTGGTCTGACAGGGTTACAGCCATGCTACATTACATACCACTGGTCTGACAGGGCTACAGCCATGCTACATTACGTACCACTGGTCTGACAGGGCTACAGCCATGCTACATTACGTACCACTGGTCTGACAGGGCTACAGCCATGCTACATTACGTACCACTGGTCTGACAGGGTTACAGTCATGCTACATTACGTACCACTGGTCTGACAGGGCTACAGACATGCTACATTACATGCTACATTACGTACCACTGGTCTGACAGGGTTACAGCCATGCTACATTACATACCACTGGTCTGACAGGCCTACAGCCATGCTACATTACGTACCACTGGTCTGACAGGGCTACAGCCATGCTACATTACGTACCACTGGTCTGACAGGGTTACAGTCATGCTACATTACGTACCACTGGTCTGACAAGGCTACAGCCATGCTACATTACGTACCAATGGTCTGACAGGGCTACAGCCATGCTACATTACATGCTACATTACATACCACTGGTCTGACAGGGCTACAGCCATGCTACATTACGTACCACTGGTCTGACAGGGTTACAGTCATGCTACATTACGTACCACTGGTCTGACAAGGCTACACTGGTCTGACAATGGTCTGACAGCCATACTACATTACGTACCACTGGTCTGACAGGGCTACAGCCATGGTCTGACAGGGCTACAGCCATGCTACATTACATACCACTGGTCTGACAGGGCTACAGCCATGCTACATTACGTACCACTGGTCTGACAGGGCTACAGCCATGCTACATTACGTACCACTGGTCTGACAGGGCTACAGCCATGCTACATTACGTACCACTGGTCTGACAGGGCTACAGCCATGCTACATTACGTACCAATGGTCTGACAGGGCTACAGCCATGCTACATTACGTACCACTGGTCTGACAGGGTTACAGCCATGCTACATTACATGCTACATTACATACCACTGGTCTGACAGGGCTACAGTCATGCTACATTACGTACCACTGGTCTGACAGGGCTACAGCCATGCTACATTACATACCACTGGTCTGACAGGGCTACAGCCATGCTACATTACGTACCACTGGTCTGACAGGGCTACAGTCATGCTACATTACATGCTACATTACATACCACTGGTCTGACAGGGCTACAGCCATGCTACATTACGTACCACTGGTCTGACAGGGCTACAGTCATGCTACATTACATGCTACATTACATACCACTGGTCTGACAGGGCTACAGCCATGCTACATTACATGCTACATTACATACCACTGGTCTGACAGGGCTACAGTCATGCTACATTACATGCTACATTAAGACGATCATCCGTTTCACAGGGCGAGACAAAACTCGAACACTCCAGTTTAAATTTCTCCTTGGAGGATTGCTATGAGAGCAACTTTCCCCAGACAGCAATGTAGAGTAACTGTATAACTGCAGGGATATTAATGAGAGATGCTCACCTCGCAGTGGTGTTGTTGTCCTGTTGGGCAGGTTGGCTCTCCAGTTGGGAATATTCTGCCGACTTCCTCCCTGGAACGTGGCTCTGAGAGGAAGATAGAACATACATGTTGTAAACTCACCATCCATCAGACTAGAACCCTCGCCATCAGACTACAACCCTCGCCATCAGACTACAACCCTCGCCATCAGACTAGAACCCTCGCCACTGTAGCCATCAGACTACAACCCTCGCCACTGTAGCCATCATACTACAACCCTCGCCATCATACTACAACCCTCGCCATCAGACTAGAACCCTCGCCATCAGACTACAACCCTCGCCACTGTAGCCATAGACTACAACCCTCGCCATCAGACTACAACCCTCGCCATCAGACTAGAACCCTCGCCATCAGACTAGAACCCTCGCCATCAGACTACAACCCTCGCCATCAGACTACAACCCTCGCCACTGTAGCCATCAGACTACAACCCTCGCCATCAGACTACAACCCTCGCCATCAGACTACAACCCTCGCCACTGTAGCCATAGACTACAACCCTCGCCATCAGACTACAACCCTCGCCATCAGACTAGAACCCTCACCATCAGACTAGAACCCTCGCCATCAGACTAGAATCCTCGCCATCAGACTACAACCCTCGCCTTCAGACTACAACCCTCGCCACTGTAGCCATAGACTACAACCCTCGCCATCAGACTACAACCCTCACCATCAGACTACAACCCTCACCATCAGACTACAACCCTCGCCACTGTAGCCATAGACTACAACCCTCGCCATCAGACTACAACCCTCGCCATCAGACTACAACCCTCGCCACTGTAGCCATAGACTACAACCCTCGCCATCAGACTACAACCCTCGCCATCAGACTACAACCCTCGCCATCAGACTACAACCCTCGCTACAACCCTCGCCCTACAACCCTCGCCATCAGACTACAACCCTGGCCATCAGACTAGAACTCTCGCCATCAGACTACAACCCTCGCCATCAGACTACAACCCTCGCCACTGTAGCCATCATACTACAACCCTCGCCATCATACTACAACCCTCGCCATCAGACTAGAACCCTCGCCATCAGACTACAACCCTCGCCATCAGACTACAACCCTCGCCATCAGACTACAACCCTCGCCATCAGACTACAACCCTCGCCATCAGACTACAACCCTCGCCACTGTAGCAACAGACAGGACAACAACCCTCACCACTGCAGAAAGACAACAACCCTCACCACTGCAGCAACAGACAGACAGACAACAACCCTCACCACTGCAGCAACAGACAGCAACCCTCACCACTGCAGTAACAGACAGACAGCAACCCTCACCACTACAGCAACAGACAGACAGACAACAACCCTCACCACTGCAGAAAGACAACAACCCTCACCACTGCAGTAACAGACAGCAACCCTCACCACTGCAGTAACAGAAAGACAACAACCCTCACCACTGCAGTAACAGACAGAAACCCTCACCACTGCAGAAACAGACAGCAACCCCCACCACTGCAGTAACAGACAGACAGCAACCCTCACCACTACAGCAACAGACAGACAGACAACAACCCTCACCACTGCAGCAACAGACAGCAACCCTCACCACTACAGCAACAGACAGACAGACAACAACCCTCACCACTGCAGCAACAGACAGCAACCCTCACCACTGCAGTAACAGACAGACAGCAACCCTCACCACTACAGCAACAGACAGACAGACAACAACCCTCACCACTGCAGTAACAGACAACAACCCTCACCACTGCAGAAAGACAACAACCCTCACCACTGCAGCAACAGACAGACAACAACCCTCACCACTACAGCAACAGACAGACAACAACCCTCACCACTGCAGTAACAGACAGACAACAACCCTCACCACTGCAGTAACAGACAGACAACAACCCTCACCACTGCAGTAACAGACAGACAACAACCCTCACCACTACAGCAACAGACAGACAACAACCCTCACCACTGCAGTAACAGACAGACAACAACCCTCACCACTGCAGTAACAGACAGACAACAACCCTCACCACTGCAGCAACAGACAGACAACAACCCTCACCACTGCAGTAACAGACAGACAACAACCCCCACCACTGCAGTAACAGACAGACAACAACCCTCACCACTACAGCAACAGACAGACAGACAACAACCCTCACCACTGCAGTAACAGACAGACAACAACCCTCACCACTGCAGTAACAGACAGACAACAACCCTCACCACTACAGTAACAGACAACAACCCTCACCACTACAGCAACAGACAGACAGACAACAACCCTCACCACTGCAGTAACAGACAGACAACAACCCTCACCACTACAGTAACAGACAACAACCCTCACCACTACAGCAACAGACAGACAACAACCCTCACCACTGCAGTAACAGACAGACAGACAACAACCCTCACCACTACAGTAACAGACAACAACCCTCACCACTACAGCAACAGACAGACAACAACCCTCACCACTGCAGTAACAGACAGACAGACAACAACCCTCACCACTGCAGTAACAGACAACAACCCTCACCACTACAGCAACAGACAGACAGACAACAACCCTCACCACTGCAGTAACAGACAGACAGACAACAACCCTCACCACTGCAGTAACAGACAGACAACAACCCTCACCACTGCAGTAACAGACAGACAACAACCCTCACCACTGCAGTAACAGACAGACAACAACCCTCACCACTACAGTAACAGACAGACAGACAACAACCCTCACCACTACAGTAACAGACAGACAGACAACAACCCTCACCACTACAGTAACAGACAGACAGACAACCCTCACCACTGCAGTAACAGACAGACAACAACCCTCACCACTACAGTAACAGACAGACAACAACCCTCACCACTACAGCAACAGACAGACAACAACCCTCACCACTGCAGCAACAGACAGCAACCCTCACCACTACAGCAACAGACAGACAGACAACAACCCTCACCACTGCAGCAACAGACAACAACCCTCACCACTACAGCAACAGACAGACAGACAGCAACCCTCACCACTGCAGCAACAGACAGACAGACAGCAACCCTCACCACTGCAGTAACAGACAGACAACAACCCTCACCACTACAGCAACAGACAACAACCCTCACCACTGCAGTAACAGACAGACAACAACCCTCACCACTACAGCAACAGACAGACAACAACCCTCACCACTGCAGCAACAGACAGACAGACAACAACCCTCACCACTGCAGCAACAGACAGACAGACAACAACCCTCACCACTGCAGCAACAGACAGCAACCCTCACCACTACAGCAACAGACAGACAGCAACCCTCACCACTACAGCAACAGACAGCAACCCTCACCACTGCAGCAACAGACAGCAACCCTCACCACTGCAGTAACAGACAGACAACAACCCTCACCACTGCAGTAACAGACAGACAACAACCCTCACCACTGCAGTAACAGACAGACAGCAACCCTCACCACTGCAGTAACAGACAGACAACAACCCTCACCACTGCAGTAACAGACAGACAACAACCCTCACCACTGCAGTAACAGACAGACAACAACCCTCACCACTGCAGTAACAGACAGACAACAACCCTCACCACTGCAGTAACAGACAGACAACAACCCTCACCACTGCAGTAACAGACAGACAACAACCCTCACCACTGCAGTAACAGACAGACAACAACCCTCACCACTACAGCAACAGACAGACAACAACCCTCACCACTGCAGCAACAGACAGACAGACAACAACCCTCACCACTGCAGCAACAGACAGACAGACAACAACCCTCACCACTGCAGTAACAGACAACAACCCTCACCACTGCAGCAACAGACAGACAGACAACAACCCTCACCACTGCAGTAACAGACAGACAGACAACAACCCTCACCACTGCAGCAACAGACAGCAACCCTCACCACTACAGCAACAGACAGACAGCAACCCTCACCACTACAGCAACAGACAGCAACCCTCACCACTACAGCAACAGACAGCAACCCTCACCACTGCAGCAACAGACAGCAACCCTCACCACTGCAGTAACAGACAGACAACAACCCTCACCACTGCAGCAACAGACAGCAACCCTCACCACTGCAGTAACAGACAGACAGACAACAACCCTCACCACTGCAGCAACAGACAGCAACCCTCACCACTACAGTAACAGACAGACAGACAGCAACCCTCACCACTACAGTAACAGACAGACAACAACCCTCACCACTGCAGCAACAGACAACAACCCTCACCACTGCAGTAACAGACAGACAGACAACAACCCTCACCACTACAGTAACAGACAGACAGACAACAACCCTCACCACTACAGTAACAGACAGACAGACAACAACCCTCACCACTGCAGCAACAGACAACAACCCTCACCACTACAGTAACAGACAACAACCCTCACCACTACAGTAACAGACAACAACCCTCACCACTGCAGTAACAGACAGACAGCAACCCTCACCACTGCAGTAACAGACAACAACCCTCACCACTACAGTAACAGACAACAACCCTCACCACTACAGTAACAGACAACAACCCTCACCACTGCAGTAACAGACAGACAACAACCCTCACCACTGCAGCAACAGGCAGACAGACAACAAGATTTCGATTCTTGTACGTTAGTGAAACATCCAGTCGGTTCTACAGTTCTAAAACAAGATTATTGAAGGTTTTCGGTTTTGTGTTCTCTCTCATCTGAGGGTGTGTCTTTGTGTTAACCTGGATTAATATTTGTTTTTTACATTACTCACTCAGTCAACTTGTCCTAACAAGATGAGGTCATACAGTGCCTTCAGAAAGTACTTTACCCTTTACTTTTTGCGCATTTGTTGTGTTACAGACTGAATTTAAAACGGATTAAATTGAGATGTGTCACTGGCCTACACACAATACCCCATAATGTCAAAGTGGATTTTTTGTCAATAATTTTTTTGAAATTAAGAAGAAAAAACTAGCTGAAATGTTTTCAGTCAATAAGTTTTCAAGCCCTTTGTTACAGCAAGCCCTTTGTTACAGCAAGCCCTTTGTTACAGCAAGCCCTTTGTTACAGCAAGCCCTTTGTTACAGCAAGCCCTTTGTTACAGCAAGCCCTTTGTTACAGCAAGCCCTTTGTTACAGCAAGCCCTTTGTTACAGCAAGCCCTTTGTTACAGCAAGCCTAAATAAGTTCAGGAGTAAAAATGTGCTTAACAAGTCTCATAATAAGTGGCATGGACTCATTCAGTGCTCAATCATTTTTGAATGACTACCCTATCTCTGTACCCCGCACATACAATTATCTGTTAGGACACTCAATCGAGTAGTGAATTTCAAGCACAGATTAAACTACAAAGACCAGGGAGGTTTTCGAATGCCTCGCAAAGAGGGGCACTGATTGGTAGATGTGTAAAAAATTTAAAAAGCAGATGAATATCCCTTTGAGCATGGTGAAGCTTTAATTACACTTTGTAATGACAGGGTATATTGATACACCATCCAAATAAACTTTTCTGAGTCAAGATCACTTTCACAGCAAGCCGAGAACTACCGCTCAGATATATTTTTGAACATGAACCTAATAACAACGGTTCTGTAGGAATGGGGTTTGTGCAGTAGGTCTAATACATTATCACAGCATATTGGATATATACCTGGCCTGCCAATATTGTTCTTATAATGATGGTGCGCTGAGAGTCGGGAAGCAAGTTCAGGGAGTGCATCATTTAATGAACAAAACAAGAAATACGCACAGACAAGAAACATGAACAATGACGTCTGGGGAAGGAACGGGCAGACAACAAGGAGGTTGTCCAGGTGAGTGTCAAAATGTGCAGATGCGCGTAACGATGGTGACAGGTGCCTTAACGAGCAGCCTGGTGAGGAGAGGTAGTGGGAGCACAACGTGACCCCGTCCCCGGCCGCAGGACACCGACCAAGACGACGATCCTGGGGATCAGGAGCGGACAACTCTGCTAAGGCGCGGGAACCTGTCGATCCAGCTGAGGCGCGGGAACCTGTCGATCCCGCTGAGGCATGGGAACCTGTCGATCCCGCTGAGGCATGGGAACCTGTCGATCCCGCTGAGGCGTGGGAACCTGTCGATCCAGCTGAGGCGTGGGAGCCTGTCGATCCCGCTGAGGCGTGGGAACCTGTCGATCCCGCTGAGGCGCCTGTCGATCCCGCTGAGGCATGGGAACCTGTCGATCCCGCTGAGGCATGGGAACCTGTCGATCCAGCTGAGGCATGGGAACCTGTCGATCCCGCTGAGGCGTGGGAACCTGTCGATCCAGCTGAGGCATGGGAACCTGTCGATCCCGCTGAGGCGTGGGAACCTGTCGATCCAGCTGAGGCGTGGGAGCCTGTCGATCCCGCTGAGGCATGGGAACCTGTCGATCCAGCTGAGGCATGGGAACCTGTCGATCCCGCTGAGGCATGGGAACCTGTCGATCCCGCTGAGGCATGGGAACCTGTCGATCCCGCTGAGGCATGGGAACCTGTCGATCCCGCTGAGGCATGGGAGCATGGCGACCTAGAGCACCGGAGAGAGAGCATACGTGACAGTACCCAGTCCCCGGCGTGTTCGGCTACAGCTGCAGGACGCCAACCACAGGGACGATCCCGGGGATCAGGAGCGGACTGGTCGCCACTGCTGAGGCGCAGAAACCTGACGAACCCGGCTGAGGCGTGAGAGACTGATGAGCCGGCTGAGACTTCCTCAGCTGCCTCGGTCAAGGCACGGGAACCTGTTCACCCAGCTGAGGCATGGCAGCCTATCAATCCCGCTGAGGCAGGGGAACCCGTCGAGCCAGCTGAGGCAGGGGAACCCGTCGAGCCAGCTGAGGCAGGGGAACCCGTCGAGCCAGCTGAGGCAGGGGAACCCGACAAAGCTGCTGAGGCCTCCCAGGCAGCTCCGGTTCTAACACCCGGACCCGACATCACCTCCAAAACAAAAAAAACACTCCCTGATGCTTCCATTTGGTGAGGCATCATTCTATAACGATGTGCGCTGAAAGTCGGGAAGCAAATTCAGGGAGTGCATAATTTAATGAATAAAACAAGAAACACGAACAACGCACAGACAAGAAACTGAAACAATGACGTCTGGGGAAGTAACCAAACGGAGTGACATATATAGGCCAGGTAGATGGAGTCCAGGAGTGTCATAATGTGCTGATGCGCGTAACGATGGTGACAGGTGTGTGATACGATGGTGACAGGTGTGTGATACGATGGTGACAGGTGTGTGATACGATGGTGACAAGTGTGTGATACGATGGTGACAAGTGTGTGATACGATGGTGACAAGTGTGTGATACGATGGTGACAGGTGTGTGATACGATGGTGACAAGTGTGTGATACGATGGTGACAGGTGTGTGATACGATGGTGACAGGTGTGTGATACGATGGTGACAGGTGTGTGATACGATGGTGACAAGTGTGTGATACGATGGTGACAGGTGTGTGATACGATGGTGACAGGTGTGTGATACGATGGTGACAGGTGTGTGATACGATGGTGACAAGTGTGTGATACGATGGTGACAAGTGTGTGATACGATGGTGACAAGTGTGTGATACGATGGTGACAAGTGTGCGCCACAACGAGCAGCCTGGTGACTAGAGGTCGACCGATCAATCGGAATGGCTGATTAATTAGGGCCGATTTCAAGTTTATAACAATCGGAAATCCGTATTTTTTAAATATTTATTTTACACCTTTATTTAATCTTTATTTAACTAGGCAAGTCAGTTAAGAACACATTCTTATTTTCAATGACGGCCTAGGAACGGTGGGTTAACTGCCTCGTTCAGGCAGATTTTCACCTTGTCAGCTCGGGGGATCCAATCTTGCAACGTTACAGTTAACTAGTCCAACGCAATAACGACCTGCCTCTCGTTGCACTCCACAAGGAGACTTACGCGAATGCAGCAAGCCAAGGTAAGTTTCTAGCTAGCATTAAACTTGTCTTATAAAAAACAATCAATCATAATCACTAGTTAACTACACATGGTTGATGATATTAGTAGATATTATCTAGCGTGTCCTGCGTTGCATATAATCTGACTGAGCATACAAGTATCTAAGTATCTGACTGAGCGGTGGTAGGCAGAAGCAGAAGCGTAAACATTCATTCAAACAGCACTTTCGTGCGTTTTGCCAGCAGCTCTTCGTTGTGCGTCAAGCATTGCCCTGTTTATGACTTCAAGCCCATCAACTCCAGAGATGAGGCTGGTGTAACCGAAGTGAAATGGCTAGGTAGTTAGCGCGCGTTAATAGCGTTTCAAAAGTCACTCGCTCTGAGCCTTCTAATAGTTGTTCCCCTTGCTCTGCATGGGTAACGCTGCCTCGATGGTGGCTGTTGTCGTAGTGTTGCTGGTTCGAGCCCAGGGAGGAGCGAGGAGAGGGACGGAAGCTATACTGTTACACTGGCAATACTAAAGTGCCTATAAGAACAAAGTCAAAGGTTAATGAAATACAAATGGTATAGAGGGAAATAGTCCTATAATTCCTATAATAACTGCAACCTAATACTTCTTACCTGGGAATATTGAAGGCTCATGTTAAAAGGAACCACCAGGTTTCATATGTTCTCATGTTCTGAGCAAGGAACTTAAACGTTAGCTTTCTTACATGGCACATATTGCACTTTTACTTTCTTCTCCAACACTTTGTTTTTGCATTATTTAAACCAAATTGAACATGATTCATTATTTACTTGAGGTTAAATAGATTTAATTGATGTATTATATTAAGTTAAAATAAGTGTTCATTCAGTATTGTTGTAATTGTCATTATTACAAATACAGTCGGATCTAGTTTTTTCCCCGAGTTCCCAGTTGTCTTGTTTTCAGCATTATTTTCAGCAGAGGGAGAGAGAGAGCAACAGAGGGTCCACCTCTCACAGTCCCTGCTCTCTCCTTTTCCTCCCGTGAGACTGACCAGAGAGAGGGGACTCAGTCTTCCACCTGGTGGCGAAACTTGAGTCGCAACACATCTGCCCCATGCACAAATTCATGTTGTTCCTATGACCAGAGAAAGTGAAATATTCCTTGATATTAAAATAGACATGATATATATATATATAATTATAATAAAAATGCAGGGCTATCGATACGTCTGACTACTCATTCATTGCAGCACGGTCCTATGACCAGAGAAAGTGAAATATTCCTTGATATTAAAATAGACATGATATATATATATATAATTATAATAAAAATGCAGGGCTATCGATACGTCTGACTACTCATTCATTGCAGCACGAGTAGAAGTAGGGAGAAGCGCATTTTATGTTTTTAATAGTTGAATAAAAACGTAGACATGAACTCAAAAACAGCAGCGCTTTGCTGTATTCTATGACAGTCTCTCTGTGGTCATGGTTTTAAAACAGCAGCGCTTTGCTGTATTCTATGACAGTCTCTCTGTGGTCATGGTTTTAAAACAGCAGCGCTTTGCTGTATTCTATGACAGTCTCTCTGTGGTCATGGTTTTAAAACAGCAGCGCTTTGCTGTATTCTATGACAGTCTCTCTGTGGTCATGGTTTTAAAACAGCAGCGCTTTGCTGTATTCTATGACAGTCTCTCTGTGGTCATGGTTTTAAAACAGCAGCGCTTTGCTGTATTCTATGACAGTCTCTCTGTGGTCATGGTTTTAAAACAGCAGCAGTCTTTGGTCTGTAAAACAGCAGCGCTCTGTATTCTATGACAGTCTCTCTGTGGTCATGGTTTTAAAACAGCAGCGCTTTGCTGTATTCTATGACAGTCTGTATTCTATGACAGTCTGTGGTCATGGTTTTAAAACAGCAGCGCTTTGCTGTATTCTATGACAGTCTCTGTGGTCATGGTTTTAAAACAGCAGCTATGAGTCTCTCTGTGGTCATGGTTTTAAAACAGCAGCGCTTTGCTGTATTCTATGACAGTCTCTCTGTGGTCATGGTTTTAAAAGTTGTGAAATCTCACGTAGGATAGTATCAAACTTTGCTGTGGCCGGGGTCGTGGATGCTTTAGGGACTGTGATTTGAGCAATCCGATTGGGCAACGCAGTAGACAAACTCCACAGATTTCCCGGTCAAAATGGGAACACTGCCTGCCCGGTGCGCAGGGCTTCTGAATCAAGTGCAACTACCGCCAACAGGGCTTCTGAATCAAGTGCACCTACCGCCAACAGGGCATCTGAATCAAGTGCACCTACCGCCAACAGGGCTACTGATTCAAGTGCACCTACCACCAACAGGGCTTCTGAATCAAGTGCACCTACCGCCAACAGGGCTTCTGAATCAAGTGCACCTACCACCAACAGGGCTTCTGAATCAAGTGCACCTACCGCCAACAGGGCTTCTGAATCAAGTGTGGATCGAGCAGTAAAAAAGTCGAGCAGACATTTGAAAGAGTAAGAATATTTCAGCAAGACAACTCAAAAGGCGAAATCCATTAAAGCCAAGAAAAGAAAATGGAATTCATCATCAGATGTTGCCCTACCAGAGTTACAGTTTTAGCGTCACTGCTATCAGCCTCACGACATACCTACTACGGAACGCCGTTTGGGTCTTTGTGTGTCGACAAAGATACAGTAGCACTGTCAAAGCTGTACAAAAAAGTCTGCAAACAAGCAAACACCTTCTGGGGTAGCTAACTATCACCAATACAACCAGCTTAGTGCCTAGCTAGCACCAATACAACCTGCCTGAAAACACCTTCTGGGGTAGCTAACTATCACCAATACAACCAGCTTAGTGCCTAGCTAGCACCAATACAACCTGCCTGAAAACACCTTCTGGGGTAGCTAACTATCACCAATACAACCAGCTTAGTGCCTAGCTAGCACCAATACAACCTGCCTGAAAACACCTTCTGGGGTAGCTAGCTTTAGCTTGGTACCTGGCCAGCACCAATACAACCTGCCTGAAAACAATGACCAGTGGAAACTGAAGTCATATTCATTATTCTTAGCAATGATTTAGGAATCCTTGTAAGTATTAGCTAGGTTGCCACTTGTTGTTCGCCTATTGAAATTGAACTTCAGTTCATGAAAGTAAATAGCTAGCCAGCTACTTAACCCTGTTTCCCAAAGCTAACGTTATAAGCAGCCAGCAACCTTCATCTGGCTAGTGAGGCTTGAACAGACCGGGTTATGTGTTGTGAAGCTAGCCACAATAAGGATTAGGCACAATAGTAGAATTTGTGGTTTGCCTTCAAAATAAAAGTATGTCATTGACAGTGATGCAAATGAATACAAATAGCAGAATTATGCCATACTTTTATTTTGAAGGCTAAACGCAAAGTCCACCATTGCGGCTAATCCTTATTGTGGCTAGCTTCATATAGATGCAATCTGACCACCATGAATCCAATAAGAACGGTCTTATAAATTAGGGCTATTTTAGATGACACCTAGCTTTATAGTTAGCTAGCTACTGAAACAAATGATGTTGTTGTTTTGGCTCCAGTATCTATGCAAGTGTTATTTGATGTGTATCTTTGACACACAAAGACCCAGACGGCGTTCCATAGAAATCCTGGTTGAGAATGAAACGACTGAACTAATGAACAACGAAAAACAGCACAGCAAGTAAGTGAAAGAAATAGGTTTTGATGATGTTTCACTGGTAATGGGGACATACATAAATGCCAACAAAATAACTTTTTGGTTAGTGTGGTGTGTGTGTGTTACCTTAATTTAACTATACAAGTCAGTTAAGAATAAATTCTTATTTATAATGGTTGCCCGGACGACGCTGGGCGAACTGTGCACTGCCCACTGGGACTCACAATCAGCATGGATTCGAACCAGGGACTGTAGTGACGCCTCTTGCACTGAGATGCAGTGCCTTAGAAAGCTGTGTCCATGTGTGTGTGTTAACTATTTAACTGTCTGTACTAGAATGTTTAAAAGGCCGCTAAAATGTTAAATATCGGTTATCGTATAGTTTTTTTTGTCAAGGAAAAATGTATAGACTCTGGAGCCATGACTACTACTAGTATGGATGTATAGACTCTGGAGCCATGACTACTACTAGTATGGATGTGTAGACTCTGGAACCATGACTACTACTAGTATGGATGTGTAGACTCTGGAGCCATGACTACTACTAGTATGGATGTGTAGACTCTGGAACCATGACTACTACTAGTATGGATGTGTAGACTCTGGAGCCATGACTACTACTAGTATGGATGTGTAGACTGGAGCCATGACTACTACTAGTATGGATGTGTAGACTGGAGCCATGACTACTACTAGTATGGATGTGTAGACTCTGGAGCCATGACTACTACTAGTATGGATGTGTAGACTCTGGAACCATGACTACTACTAGTATGGATGTGTAGACTCTGGAACCATGACTACTACTAGTATGGATGTGTAGACTGGAGCCATGACTACAACTAGTATGGATGTATAGACTCTGGAGACATGACCACTACTAGTATGGATGTATCGACTCTGGAGCAGGAGCCATGACTACTAGTAGTATGGGTGTGTAGACTGGAGCCATGACTACTAGTAGTATGGATGTGTAGACTGGAGCCATGACTACTAGTAGTATGGATGTGTAGACTGGAGACATGACCACTACTAGTATGGATGTATCGACTCTGGAGCCATGACTCAGTTTGATGAATGCCCTGGCTTACTGCAGCAGCTCCTGCAGCATGACATCATCCTCCTATCCTAGTATTGTTGTCTAGCTCCATAATATAGTATGCTGCAAATACTCCTGTTATTAGTTATGGCCAGCCAGGAATGTTCCAGAACACACACAACCTTATCAGCCTTACAAGTCATTATATATCTTCATCCTACCCACCCCATGTGCTCTGACCTTTTAGTTGGTTAATAAATAACCACAACTGGAAACCTTGTACCATAGTGTCACACCTCAACCTAGCCTAAGGAGTCACACCTCAACCTAGCCTAAGGAGTCACTCCTCAACCTAGCCTAAGGGGTCACTCCTCAACCTAGCCTAAGGGGTCACTCCTCAACCTAGCCTAAGGGGTCACTCCTCAACCTAGCCTAAGGGGTCACTCCTCAACCTAGCCCAAGGGGTCACTCCTCAACCTAGCCCAAGGGGTCACTCCTCAACCTAGCCCAAGGGGTCACTCCTCAACCTAGCCCAAGGGGTCACTCCTCAACCTAGCCCAAGGGGTCACTCCTCAACCTAGCCCAAGGGGTCACTCCTCAACCTAGCCCAAGGGGTCACTCCTCAACCTAGCCCAAGGGGTCACTCCTCAACCTAGCCCAAGGGGTCACTCCTCAACCTAGCCCAAGGGGTCACTCCTCAACCTAGCCCAAGGGGTCACTCCTCAACCTAGCCCAAGGGGTCACTCCTCAACCTAGCCTAAGGGGTCACTCCTCAACCTAGCCTAAGGGGTCACTCCTCAACCTAGCCTAAGGGGTCACTCCTCAACCTAGCCTAAGGGGTCACTCCTCAACCTAGCCTAAGGGGTCACTCCTCAACCTAGCCTAAGGGGTCACTCCTCAACCTAGCCTAAGGGGTGTTCCATACTCGTCCTTTTCTTTACACGTTCCAAATGGGCTTTTTAACAGTGCGAATCAGTGCGAAATGTAAGGAATGAATCTGAGCCTCAGCTTTATCATCTATGGACGGCAGCGAGGCCTTGTCAGGCGTGATCGTAAGTTCTTCAGTGGAGCAGAGAGCTACTCCCCATAGAGATGCTGTACTGAGAGTAAAGTCATAACACGCAGGAACATTTGAACCGACAATGAGTTTGACAGTGACTCAGTTTCGAGACCCATGGGCCCTTGTAGTGCACTACAACAAAGATAGGATGCCAGTATCTCACCTTGTCATAGAAGTCAGCGGAGGGTGAGGATAGGATGCCAGTTTCTCACCTTGTCATAGAAGTCAGCGGAGGGTGAGGATAGGATGCCAGTTTCTCACCTTGTCATAGAAGTCAGTTGAGGATAGGATGCCAGTCTCACCTTGTCATAGAAGTCAGCGGAGGGTGAGGATAGGATGCCAGTTTCTCACCTTGTCATAGAAGTCAGCGGAGGGTGAGGATAGGATGCCAGTTTCTCACCTTGTCATAGAAGTCAGTGGAGGGTGAGGATAGGATGCCAGTATCTCACCTTGTCATAGAAGTCAGCGGAGGGTGAGGATAGGATGCCAGTTTCTCACCTTGTCATCAGAGGGTGAGGATAGGATGCCAGTTTCTCACCTTGTCATAGAAGTCAGCGGAGGGTGAGGATAGGATGCCAGTATCTCACCTTGTCATAGAAGTCAGTGGAGGGTGAGGATAGGATGCCAGTTTCTCACCTTGTCATAGAAGTCAGCGGAGGGTGAGGATAGGATGCCAGTTTCTCACCTTGTCATAGAAGTCAGCGGAGGGTGAGGATAGGATGCCAGTTTCTCACCTTGTCATAGAAGTCAGCGGAGGATGAGGATAGGATGCCAGTATCTCACCTTGTCAAAAAAGTCAGCGGACGGTGAGGATAGGATGCCAGTATCTCACCTTGTCATAGAAGTCAGTGGAGGGTGAGGATAGGATGCCAGTTTCTCACCTTGTCATAGAAGTCAGTGGAGGATGAGGATAGGATGCCAGTATCTCACCTTGTCATAGAAGTCAGTGGAGGGTGAGGATAGGATGCCAGTATCTCACCTTGTCATAGAAGTCAGTGGAGGGTGAGGATAGGATGCCAGTTTCTCACCTTGTCATAGAAGTCAGTGGAGGGTGAGGATAGGATGCCAGTATCTCACCTTGTCATAGAAGTCAGCGGAGGGTGAGGATCGGGACCTCTCGTGGACTGGGGCTGGTTTGGTCCTGTCATCTTTTCCAGGATCCAGGATGTTATCAGCAGAGTGGGAGCGTCCTGAGGCTCTGGTCTCAGCTGCTTTCTTCTGGGTGTTCCAGGTGGTCTCATACTCAGCAAAGGTCCCCAGTCTCTGCAGCTCCAGAAGGGCCTGCTGTCTGTGGTCCTGTCCCTGACACTCTCTCTGTTCCTTCCTGCTGCTGGACATGTCACAATCACCCCTGGCTATCTCTTTGCCCTCTCCACAGTCCTCTACAGGGCCTGGCAGGGCAGTTTTAGGGAGGGGTCTGGTGAAGGCAGGTCTGGGGGTGAAGCGTCGGTTCAGCAAGGAGTCTGCAGCCTTAGGGGGGGTCAGCTCCTCCTCCACCCCCACCTCATTGATTTTGTCTGGCTCAGAGAAACACCGGACCTTCTTCTCCGTGGTGAAACGCTTCCTGCTTCCAATACGGGTCACCTGACTCTGGGCAGAGCCAGACCTGGCTGGGAGGCCCTCAGAGAGGCTGGACAGGGGGTTAGAGTTGTCGCTCCTCCCCAGACCAGAGGAGGAGTAGTCCGGCAAGGACCCTGCCTCTGCCACAGGGAGCTCCAGAAGGACAGGCTCCAGGTCTCTCCTTCTAAAGGAGGTGGCCTTCAGCACGCGGGCCTGCGCCTCCTTCAGATGGTCCTTATAGGTGGAGGTGAAGGAGCCATCTGAAGAAGAGGTGGTGTCTTTGGGCCTCCAGACCTCTGGCACCTCATGGTTCTCCTCCGCCTCACAGGGTCCACTCAGGGAGGCAGCGCTCCGACTCTTCTGCAGCTGGGCACGTCTCATCTGGATCTCATTCCTCAGGGTGGTGGCGAACCGGTCAGTCCTGGTGCACTGGTTACTGGAGAGATCTACAGTCTCCACACTGGAACAGTCTCTGGGTACGAGGCCTGAGTTGCTGAGGCCGCTGGTGGTCTGAGGGCAGATCTGACTGTCTGGCAGCATCTCTTGACGGTGTATGGTGTCCTGCTGAAGAGGTTGTAGAGACTGTCTTCTCGGGGGGTAACTCATACAGTGGGGCTCTGCAGTCTGACTGTTGTTCCTCTTCAGGCTGGGCTGGCCTGTAGAGGACTCCAGTACAGCAGAGGGACAAACGGTAGCTGGCTGTTTGTGGCGGGAGCCGTCATCCTGTCTGTTGTATCCCTTACTGTCGTTGTTGAGGGGTGGAGGTGGCTGGTACTTAACCCCTGACCCCAGGGGAGTGAGTGACTTCTTATCTCCTCCACTCACTGCTCTCCTCCTTTCACCGCCACCCTCCACACCCTCCTCTCTACCCCCTCCACCCCTCCTTTCGTCAGTCTTGCCCAGCAGGGCCTGGGTGACCGGTTGACCAGGCTGTCTGGCCGTCACACAGTAGTACCGGCTGTCTCCAGTGCTGTCTGGGGTCTGGCTGTAGAGTTGGGTGTTCTGGGCATTGTAGTTGGTGGGGAGCTCCTGCATGCTGCTGTAGCAGATGCTGACGTTCTGCTGTTTGGGGACAGACCAAGTCCTGGGGTGGGAGTAGAGAGAGCTCTCATTACTGTACTGTCTCTGGTGGCAGGGCAAGTAGGTAGGGGGGAGCTGGCCCAGCCTGACATCACTACTGGACAGGGAGCAAAGCTTGTTACAGTTAACCTGGTTGGGATGACAGTTCTTTGGTGAAATGTAAGAAGGGACCATGTTGTTCTTGGAGGGTAAGTTGTGATGGCTACGCCGAGAGTCATTGGTGCATTGTGAGTTATCAGAGTTATCCATTCCTTTACCATGGGCCTTGGGCTGGGTGTGAGCACCGGGTCCCTCTGGACGGGCCTTGGGCTGCGTGTGAGCACCGGGTCCCTCTGGACAGGCTGTAACCAGAACATTCTCATGGGACTTCGTAGCAGCGAAACTGTCACTGCGTACGGGCGGTGGGGGAGGAGGAGAGGGATCGGAGGTCTTCTTCTTGTCAGGAACGTGCCAGACGGGACCGCAGCTAGCCCTAGTAGAGCTGGAGGAGTGGGAAGAACCTGACCGTGACTGCTCCGCTGTCCAGGGGCTGTCCCGGCCCATGTTGGCCCCATGTCCCCCAGCCAGTTGCAGATACCCTGGCCTCTCGTCCTGCCTGACCCTCTCACTACTCAGGCTATGTCTGCTGTTACTGGGCCGGTCCCCTGACGCCCACTGGTTCACCTCATACAGCATGTTCTCTGTGGAGGCAGCATTGCTCTTAGGGAGGGTGTGGTCTGGTGTCTTAGGGAGGGTGTGGTCTGGTGTCTTAGGGAGGGTGTGGTCTGGTGTCTTAGGGAGGGTGTGGTCTGGTGTCTTGGAGAGGGTGTGGTCTGGTGTCTTGGAGAGGGTGTGGTCTGGTGTCTTGGAGAGGGTGTAGTCTGGGGTACCAGAGTTGGTGGAAAAGGAGCTGTATGCCGAGTCCCTCTTGCCCCCTCCCAGGTGCTCCGTGCTGGTGTTGGACTTGACCGGGGAGAAGCGTCCTGGGGATTGGTGTCCAGGGGGTAGGGGTGGTGGGAGACGTCTAGACTGTCCATGCTGCCCAGAGAGCTGAACTGGTCTGATACTCGCCGTAGGTTAGTCTGGTTCTGGTCCCAGCAAGTCGAGGAGAGGTTGGTAGAGGAGAAGCTGGGGAGGAAAGAGGTGGAAGAGGGCTGTTTGACTACTTGGGAGGGGGCTGTTTGAGATACATAATGCATTGTCCTACATAATGCTATAGTCTAACACAGTACTTGGGGGACATGCTAGTAGAGGCCCATTGTCCTACATAATGCTATAGTCTAACACAGTACTTGGGGGCATGCTAGTAGAGGCCCATTGTCCTACATAATGCTATAGTCCAACACAGTACTTGGGGGTGGGATGGGGGGCATGCTAGTAGAGACCCATTGTCCTACATAATGCTATAGTCCAACACAGTACTTGGAGGGGGCATGCTAGTAGGGGCCCATTGTCCTACATAATGCTATAGTCTAACACAGTACTTGGGGGGGTGGAACAGGACATGCTAGTAGGGCCCATTGTCCTACATAATGCTATAGTCTAACACAGTACTTGGGGGAGGCATGCTAGTAGGGGCCCATTGTCCTACATAATGCTATAGTCTAACACAGTACTGGGGGGGGACATGCTAGTCGAGGCCCATTGTCCTACATACTGCTACAGTCTAACACAGTACTTGGGGGACATGCTAGTAGAGGCCCATTGTCCTACATAATGCTATAGTCTAACACAGTACTTGGGGGACATGCTAGTAGGGGCCCATTGTCCTACATAATGCTACAGTCTAACACAGTACTTGGGGGCATGCTAGTAGAGGCCCATTGTCCTACATAATGCTACAGTCTAACACAGTACTTGGGGGCATGCTAGTAGAGGCCCATTGTCCTACATAATGCTACAGTCTAACACAGTACTTGGGGGACATGGGGGGCATGCTAGTAGACTTGGCCCATTGTCCTACATAATGCTATAGTCTAACACAGTACTTGGGGGGGCATGCTAGTAGAGACCCATTGTCCTACATAATGCTATAGTCTAACACAGTACTTGGGGGACATGCTAGTAGAGGCCCATTGTCCTACATACTGCTATAGTCTAACACAGTACTTGGGGGGGACATGCTAGTAGAGACCCATTGTCCTACATAATGCTACAGTCTAACACAGTACTTGGGGGGGGGACATGCTAGTAGAGGCCCATTGTCCTACATACTGCTATAGTCTAACACAGTACTTGGGGGGGGGGCATGCTAGTAGAGACCCATTGTCCTACATAATGCTATAGTCTAACACAGTACTTGGGGGCATGCTAGTAGAGACCCATTGTCCTACATAATGCTACAGTCTAACACAGTACTTGGGGGGGACATGCTAGTAGAGACCCATTGTCCTACATAATGCTATAGTCTAACACAGTACTTGGGGGGGGCATGCTAGTAGAGACCCATTGTCCTACATAATGCTACAGTCTAACACAGTACTTGGGGGGACATGCTAGTAGAGGCCCATTGTCCTACATACTGCTATAGTCTAACACAGTACTTGGGGGGACATGCTACTAGAGGCCCATTGTCCTACATAATGCTACAGTCTAACACAGTACTTGGGGGACATGCTAGTAGAGGCCCATTGTCCTACATAATGCTACAGTCTAACACAGTACTTGGGGGGACATGCTAGTAGAGGCCCATTGTCCTACATACTGCTACAGTCTAACACAGTACTTGGGGGACATGCTAGTAGAGGCCCATTGTCCTACATAATGCTATAGTCTAACACAGTACTTGGGGGACATGCTAGTAGAGGCCCATTGTCCTACATAATGCTATAGTCTAACACAGTACTTGGGGGCATGCTAGTAGAGACCCATTGTCCTACATACTGCTATAGTCTAACACAGTACTTGGGGGACATTAGAGGCCCACTGTCCTAAGTACTGCTAGAATCAACACAGTACTTGGGGGAGGGGACATGCTGAAATTGTCCTACATACTGCTAGAGTCTAACACAGTACTTTTCACATTTAGAGGCCCATTGTCCTACATACTGCTACAGTCAACACAGTAGAGGCCCATTGTCCTACATACTGCTACAGTCTAACACAGTACTTGGGGGACATGCTAGTAGCCCATTGTCCTTTAAATTTTAAGTCTAACACAGTGGGGGCAAACGTTTTGGGTAGCCCATTGTCCACATAATGCATCCTAACACAATAAGTTGGATGAATTTCCTAGCATTCTGCTTCTGACAGAGCTGGGGGACATGAGTCAGGCCCATTGTAGGCCTTCTAATGCTATAGTTTTTCAGTTCTGCCCACATGCTAGTTTTGTCTATGGGATTGAAGTCTAACACAGGTGTTGGGATGGGACATGCTATAGAGGCCTTTGTCCTTAAGCAAGTCCACAGTACTTGGGGGATGTATGCTTGGGGTCATTGTCCATTTGCTAAGTCTAACACAGTACTTGGGGGACATGCTAGAGGCCCATTGTCTTGATAATGCTTTAATATAACACAGTACTTTTCCATGCTCATGATGCCATCTATATTGTGAAGTCTAACACAGTACTTGGGGGAGGGGACAAAGGCCCATTGTCCTACATATGCTGTCTAACACCTGGGGGACATGCTACGGTTTCACGGGAACCACAACCCAAATGGTGTTCTTCGGCTCGCAAACCTCCCTTTTTTCCCTCCAAACATAACAATGGTCATTATGGCCAAATAGTTCTATTTTTGTTTCATCAGACCAGAGGACATTTCTACAAAAAGTACAATCTCTGTCCCCATGTGCAGTTGCAACCCATAGTCTGGCTTTTTATGGCAGTTTTGGAGCAGTGGCTTCTTCCTTGCTGAGCGGCCTTTCAGGTCATGTCGATATAGGACTTGTTTTATTGTGGATATAGATACTTTTGTACCTGTTTCATCCAGCATCTTCACAAGGTCCTTTGCTGCTGTTCTGGGATTGATTTATATTTTTCACAGCAAAGTACGTTCATCTCTAGGATAAAGAACGCGTCTCCTTCCTGAGCGGTATGGCGGCTGTGTGGTCCCAAGGTGTTTATACTTGCGTGCTATTGTTTGTACAGATGAACGTGGTACCTTCAGGCGTTTGGAAATTGCTCCCAAGGATGAACCAGACTTGTGGAGGTCGACAATTTTTTGGAGGTCTTGGCTGATTTCTTTTGATTTTCCCATGATGTCAAGCAAAGAGGCACTGAGTTTGAACGTAGGCCTTGAAATACATCCACAGGTACACCTCCAATTGATTCAAATGGATGTCAATTAGCCTATCAGAAGATTCTAAAGCCATGACATCATTTTCTGGAATTTAAAGGCACAGTTAACTTAGTGTATGTAAACTTCTGACCCACTGGAATTGTGATACAGTGAATTATAAGTGAAATAATCTGTCTGTAAACAAGTGTTGAAAAAATGACTTGTGTCGTTCACAAAGTAGATGTCCTAACCGACTTGCCAAAACTATAGTTTAACAAGAAATGTGAGGAGTGGTTGAAAAACGAGTTTTAATGACTCCAACCTAACTGTATGTAAACTTCCAACCTAAACTGCAGATATATTTGTTAACCAGAAGAGCAACTTTGCTGAAAAAATAAAATAAAATGTGTCCCTCAAGTCCAATCGAATCTGGTCTAGGGTACGGGTATAGGTCTGGTTATCAGAGGGTCCATTCAGGTTCAGGTCTGATCGGGTCCACGTCCCCCTTTACTTTTTATTGTGTTCTTTAGGGTTCGGGTCTGATCGTCCTCTGTTCCATTTGGATCCAACTTTTTAGATCAGAGAAAACCTCTACATGCTAGCTCAACTGTCTACACAAACTGACAAGATTTTAGGCACACTCAGTATAATAACGATTAAAAAAGGTCCATAGTGCATTGAGGTACAGAATAACTACTGGTCTTATTTTGAAACAAATCTCTGAAGTTGCGGGCCAGTGGAAAGTATTCACAGTAAAACTCAGATCATGGAGCCTGAATAGAGCTTCCCGACCGTTCCCAACGGGCCCAGACATTCTACATCCGGGTAGAGCCCGTTTTATTTTTCAGGGCATTTTGATGCTGAGCCATTTGCTCGTGCAGCGCAGCGCAGTACAGTCATATCTGACTAAGATCATGTGGTGTTAGAAGTGCTTCAACCCTGTCAAATATAAAACAGGAGAGATTTTTTAACAGAAAATAATCAATGTTCCTAGAGTGATGAAAAGTAGCTAACTGCACTGTCATGGTCTTCATTGAGCAGAGGAGCCCAAGCGGAGCTGTTGCTATGGATACTCACAGACCCAGAGTAGCAATGAGCAAACTGCATGCAGAGCAAGCTGCGGGCAGGGAGCAAGTGACAGACAGAGGCAGCTAATAGATTTGCTAATGGAGCAAGTTATTTCTGATTTCGGTCTTAAATTTGGCACGCACAATCGGGGTGTAGGGTAGGGCCTGAATGTTGTGGGCAATGGGTAGGGCCTGAATGTTGTGGGCATGGGTAGGGTCTTAATGTTGTGGGCATGGGTAGGGTCTGAATGTTGTGGGCATGGGTAGGGTCTGAATGTTGTGGGCATGGGTAGGGTCTTAATGTTGTGGGCATGGGTAGGGCCTGAATGTTGTGGGCATGGGTAGGGCTCCAAGCCTGATGTCTTAGCGGGGAACACTGGGTTACCTTGCATCATATCCGGTCTGCCAGACTGGCGGGGGCGGAGACTGAGTTTTGTCAGTCTCTGATTGGCTCTCGTTGAACTTGGTGGCGTGCCAGGAGTGAGGCCTGCTTACGGCTTCATTCCTCCTAAAGATGTGAGTGAGAGAGATAAGCACTAGATTAGACCAAGTCCTCTTGGGAAGCAGAAATGAACAGGCCTCCATTACTGTGACTGGCTGATTGACTACACAACACAGAGTTACAGTAACACAACACAGAGTTACAGTAACACAACACAGAGTTACATTAACACAACACAGAGTTACAGTAACACAACACAGAGTTACAGTAACACAACACAGAGTTACATTAACACAACACAGAGTTACATTAACACAACACAGAGTTACAGTAACACATGACGCCATGACCACCAACAACGCAACTCCACAACAGGCAGTATTAACAACGCAACTCCACATCAGGCAGTATTGATGCAAAACCACAACTGGCATTATTGACGGCGACAACAGGCATTATTGATGGCGACAACAGGCATTATTGACGGCGACAACAGGCATTATTGATGGCGACAACAGGCATTATTGATGGCGACAACAGGCATTATTGACGGCGACAACAGGCATTATTGATGGCGACAACAGGCAGTATTGACGGTGACAACAGGCAGTATTGACGGTGACAACATCAGGCAGTATTGACGGCAACACAACAGGCAGTATTGACGGCGACAACAGGCAGTATTGACGGCGACAACAGGCAGTATTGACGGCGACACATCAGGCAGTATTGACGGCGACAACAGGCAGTATTGACGGCGACAACAGGCAGTATTGACGGCGACAACAGGCAGTATTGACGGTGACAACAGGCAGTATTGACGGTGACAACAGGCAGTATTGACGGCGACAACAGGCAGTATTGACGGCAACACATCAGGCAGTATTGACGGTGACAACAGGCATTATTGACGGTGACAACAGGCAGTATTGACGGTGACAACAGGCAGTATTGACGGTGACAACAGGCAGTATTGACGGTGACAACAGGCAGTATTGACGGCGACACATCAGGCAGTATTGACGGCGACACAACAGGCAGTATTGACGGTGACAACAGGCAGTATTGACGGCGACACATCAGGCAGTATTGACGGCGACAACAGGCAGTATTGACGGCAACACATCAGGCAGTATTGACGGTGACAACAGGCATTATTGACGGTGACAACAGGCAGTATTGACGGCAACACATCAGGCAGTATTGACGGCAACACATCAGGCAGTATTGACGGCAACACATCAGGCAGTATTGACGGCAACACAACAGGCAGTATTGACGGCGACACAACAGGCAGTATTGACGGCGACACAACAGGCAGTATTGACGGCGACACATCAGGCAGTATTGACGGCGACACAACAGGCAGTATTGACGGCGACACATCAGGCAGTATTGACGGCGACACAACAGGCAGTATTGACGGCAACACAACAGGCAGTATTGACGGGCAGTATTGACACAACAGGCAGTATTGACGGTGACAACAGGCGACACACATCAGGCAGTATTGCAGTATTGACGGCGACACATCAGGCAGTATTGACGGCAACACAACAGGCAGTATTGACGGCAACACATCAGGCAGTATTGACGGTGACACAACAGGCAGTAGTATTAAGACATGAGGGCAGTGTAGATGGGTTGATAATGTTTATGATAACCATGGAAACTCCTCAACATGAATGACAGATCAAGGTCTGACATGAATTTTACTTATAGTCAATAAATCTCATGATAAAAGCATTATCCATGACACTACTTGATGAAGGAAAGAAAATGTTCACTTATCATGAAACAAAATGGTGACTAATCATGGGTGATGTTGAACTAGGAAGAAACACAGATGGTTGGAATGATGATATTACCACACAGCAGAATAATGGCATTATGGGTAGAGGTCTGTGTGGATGACAACAAGCGGAGGAGGAAGGGGGATGGGTGCTATTGGCTAGCTAGCTAATGGAAGCATACCTCATGGAACTTCGTAATATCTTGTTGAGAAAGCTCCTGGCCACATGGACATCAGTCTCAGAGGGCATTTTTCCAGTAGCTACTAAATCCACCATTGTCATATTCCTGCCAACAGGGGAGGAGGAACACGGGCTGAAACGCTGAACCATGTAGGGCTCTATTTTAACAAACCTAACAAATGGTCAACCTAAGCACTGGAGGGACTACGCCTGGCACAATAACCGTATAATCGCGTAAACGACGATTACAGATTAAGACCGTCATGAAAATAAAATGTTTTGTTTGTTTGTGTCAAACGAACAGCTGACTGAAGACGAGATAGGACGGCCTTCTGTTACCGCAGTAACACTCTTTACAATGTGATTCAACTTTGTTCCTCCTTGCTTAAACAAACATGTTTTGGTTGCATAGCAACACCACCCTCCCTGCAGCAGTATATGCAGTCAGGAGGAGAAGAGAACATGTGCGTTTGTGTCCCAAATTAAAAATGTTTGCTGTTGGGATGGTCATTTGGCTGACCAATGTCCTGACATCCAGAATTCCATGACTGTCACATCACTTTTGTGATAGCAACTTCCTCCCCCTCAAAATCAGAACTCAACTCCAACTTTGGAGTGCGATAGAAATAGCATACAATTAGTTTTACTAAGACCGCTGCAGTGCATGGCCGCTGCAGTGCATGGGAAAGAACTATTTAAAGGCCCCCCGTTCACATACGAGAGAAACTTTTGCCGTTTTAAAGCTAATTTCCTGCAATTCTACACATTTTCCCCATGGGTCAGAGACAATTTTGCAGTTTAAACTTAAAAGTAGTGTCCTCCAGAGTGCTACAGCAGTCTAAGGCACTGCATCGCAGTGCTAGAAACGTCACTATGGAACCGGGTTCGATCCTCGGCTGTGTTGCAGCTGGCCTCGACCAGGAGACCTATGAGGCGTCGCACAATTGGCCCAACGTCGTCCGGGTTAGGCTGGCTGGGATGTCCTTGTCCCGTCGCGCTCTAGCGACTCCTTCTGACGGGCCTAGTGCATGCATGCTGACTGTCCTGTGTGAATTTAAGTATGCTCTCTCTAATTCTCTCTTTCTCTCTCTCTCGGAGGACCTGAGCCCTAGGACCATGCCTCAGGACTACGCCTCAGGACTACCTGGCATGATGACTCCTTGCTGTCCCCAGTCCACCTGGCCGTGCTGCTGCTCCAGTTTCAACTGTTCTGCCTGCGGCTATGGAATCCTGACCTGTTCAGAACCTCAGACTGGTGCAAAGTTTCACCGTCCAACAGGACAACGACCCTAAGCACACAGCCAAGACAACACAGGAATGGCTTTGGGACAAGTCTCTGAATGTCCTTGATTGGGGCGGCAGGGTAGCCTAGTGGTTAGAGCGTTGGGCTAGTAACCGAAAGGTTGCAAGTTCGAATCCCTGAGCTGACAAGGTACAAACCTAAGCTTGTTGCGTCATACCCAAGACTCAAAGATGCTTCAACAAAGTTGAGTAAAGGGTCTGAACACTCTTGAAAATGTGATGATTTTTTTCCATACATTTGCGAAAAAGTTAAAAAAAACTGTTTTTGAATTGTCATTAGGGGGTAGTGTGTACAGACTGGTGAGGGTAAAAAACTATTTAAATGCATTTTAGAATAAGTCTGTAGCGTAACAAAATGTGGAAATAGTCACGGGGTGTAAATACTTTCAGAATGCACCGTTTACTGGGCAGGAAGTCGAACATCATAACAGGCTGCTCTTGAGGAGGTTGGTGTCCATGCTGCTATAGCAGCAGTTGTACCAGAACTGGAGGGCAGAACTTCATTGAAAGAACAGCAAATAACTGCTTTGAAGGCTTTTCTCTGGGGAGAAGATGTTTTCGCTATTCTCCGACTGGATTCGGGCAAAAGCTTGATTTCCCAGCTAACTCCGCTGGTAGTCAAGAAAATGGGTCAGGTCGAGAAAACAATTCTCGTTGTTGTGTCACCGTTGGTGCCCCTCCATGGAGGACCAGATCAGAAAGGAAGCTGGGGATCATTGTTGTGTTACCGTTGGTGCCCCTCCATGGAGGACCAGATCAGAAAGGAAGCTGGGGATCATTGTTGTGTTACCGTTGGTGCCCCTCCATGGAGGACCAGATCAGAAAGGAAGCTGGGGATCATTGTTGTGTTACCGTTGGTGCCCCTCCATGGAGGACCAGATCAGAAAGGAAGCTGGGGATCATTGTTGTGTTACCGTTGGTGCCCCTCCATGGAGGACCAGATCAGAAAGGAAGCTGGGGATCATTGTTGTGTTACCGTGGTGCCCCTCCATGGAGGACCAGATCAGAAAGGAAGCTGGGGATCATTGTTGTGTCACCGTTGGTGCCCCTCCATGGAGGACCAGATCAGAAAGGAAGCTGGGGATCATTGTTGTGTTACCGTTGGTGCCCCTCCATGGAGGACCAGATCAGAAAGGAAGCTGGGGATCATTGTTGTGTTACCGTTGGTGCCCCTCCATGGAGGACCAGATCAGAAAGGAAGCTGGGGATCATTGCTATGCAGCTCGGTGTAAATAATGACGGGGACATCTTCCGTGGACGTTGCCAGGATGTTTTCGGTCTTGGTTGCTCAACGACAAGTGGCAGAATATGCTGTAGTAGTGCAGAAGTAAAAATGAAATGCTTGCAAATGTCCAAAATATCTGAGAACCTCTTATTCTCGAAAACAATGAGACGATAACTTTACAAATTGGTATTCCATGTAATTATACTGAACAAAAGTATAAACAACATGTCAAGTGTTGGTCCCATATTTCATGAGCTGAAATAAAAGATCCCAGAAAATGCACAAAAGGTTATTTCTCTCAAATGTTGTGCAAAAATGTGTTTACATCCCTGTTAGTGAGCATTTCTCCTTTGCCTAGATAATCCATCCACCTGACAGTTGTGGCATATCAAGAAACCGATTAAAAAGCATAATTTCACAGGTGCACCTTGTGCTGGTGACAATTAAATGCCACTCTAAATTGTGCAGTTGTCACACAACACAAAGCCAGAGATGTCTCAAGTTTTGAGGGAGTGTACAATTTTGTTATTTCACCTTTATTTAACCAGGTAGGCCAGTTGAGAACAAGTTCTCATTTACAACTGCGACCTGGCCAAGATAAAGCAAAGCAGTGCGACACAAACAACAGTTACACATGGGATTAACAAACATACAGTCAATAACACAATTGAAAAATCTGTATACAATGTGTGCAAATGTAGTAAGATTAGGGAGGTAAGACAATAAAAAGGCCATAGTGGCGAAATAATTACAATTTAGCAAATTAACACTGGAGTGATAGATGTGCAGATGATGATGGGCAGTAGAGATACTGGGGTGCAAAAGAGCAAAAATAAATCTCAAGGCCATCAGACTGTTAAACAGCCACCACTAACATTGAGCGGCTGCTGCCAACACACTGACTCAACTCCAGCCACTTTAATAATGGGAATTGATCGGAAATTATGTAAAATATATCACTAGCCACTTTAAACAATGCTACCTAATATAATGTTTACATACCCTACATTATTCATCTCATATGTATACGTATATACTGTACTCTATATCATCTACTGCATCCTTATGTAATACATGTATCACTAGCCACTTTAACTATGCCACTTTGTTTACATACTTATCTCATATGTATATACTGAACTCAATACCATCTACTGTATCTTGCCTATGCTGCTCTGTACCATCACTCACTCATATATCCTTATGTACATATTCTTATCCCCTTACACTGTGTATAAGACAGTAGTTTTGGAATTGTTAGCTAGATTACTCGTTGGTTATTACTGCATTGTCGGAACTAGAAGCACAAGCATTTTGCTACACTCGCATTAACATCTGCTAACCATGTGTATGTGACAAATAAAATTCAATTTTTTTATATATTTTTTGCTACAGGTGGGTGTTGTTATGGTGACCAGTGAGCTAAGATAAGGCGGGGCTTTACCTAGCAAAGACTTATAGATGACCTGGAGCCAGTGGGTTTGGCGATGAGTATGAAACGAGGGCCAGCCAACGAGAGCGTAAAGGTCACAGTGGTGGGTGGTATATTGGGCTTTGGTGACAAAACGGATGGCACTGTGATAGACTACATCTAATTTGCTGAGTAGGATCGGTAGGATAGTCAGTTTTACGAGGGTATGTTTAGCAGCTTTGTTGCGAAATAGGAAGTCAATTCTAGATTTACTTTTGGATTGGATGCTTAATGTGAGTCTGGAAGGAGAGTTTACAGTCTAACCAGACACCTAGGCATTTGCAGTTGTCCACATAATATAAGTCAGAACCGTCCAGATTAGAGGTCGACCGATTATGATTTTTCAACGCTGATTATTGGAGGACAAAAAAAGCAGATACCGATTAATTTGTGTATATATAAATGTGTGTAATATATATATATATATATATATATATATACATATACACACACACACACACACACACACACATATATATATATACATACACTTAAATATGAAACGTCATAGAATACAAATATATACACTGCTCAAAAAAATAAAGGGAACACTTAAACAACACAATGTAACTCCAAGTCAATCACACTTCTGTGAAATCAAACTGTCCACTTAGGAAGCAACACTGATTGACAATAAATTTCACATGCAGTTGTGCAAATGGAATAGACAACAGGTGGAAATTATAGGCAATTAGCAAGACACCCCCAATAAAGGAGTGGTTCTGCAGGTGGTGACCACAGACCACTTCTCAGTTCCTATGCTTCCTGGCTGATGTTTTGGTCACTTTTGAATGCTGGCGGTGCTTTCACTCTAGTGGTAGCATGAGACGGAGTCTACAACCCACACAAGTGGCTCAGGTAGTGCAGCTCATCCACACACACTACTGAGCCTCATTTTGACTTGTTTTAAGGACATTACATCAAAGTTGGATCAGCCTGGAGTGTGACTCCAAATCCAGACCTCCATGGGTTGATTCATTTGATTTCCATTGATAATTTGTGTCTGATTTTGTTGTCAGCACATTCAACTATGTAAAGAAAAAAGTATTTAATAAGAATATTTCATTCATTCAGATCTAGGATGTGTTATTTTAGTGTTCCCTTTATTTATTTGAGCAGTGTATATAAACAGTGGGGCAAAAAAGTATTTAGTCAGCCACCAATTGTGCAAGTTCTCCTACTTAAAAAGATGAGAGGCCTGTAATTTTCATCATAGGTACACTTCAACTATGACAGACAATATGAGGAAAAAAATCCAGAAAATCACATGGTAGGATTTTTAATGAATTTATTTGCAAATTATGGTGGAAAATAAGTATTTGGTCAACAACAAAAGTTTCTCAATACTTTATTATATACCCTTTGTTGGCAATGACAGAGGTCAAACGTTTTCTGTAAGTCTTCACAAGGTTTTCACCCACTGTTGCTGGTATTTTGGCCCATTCCTCCATGCAGATCTCCTCTAGAGCAGTGATGTTTTGGGGCTGTTGCTGGGCAACACGGACTTTCAACTCCCTCCAAAGATTTTCTATGGGGTTGAGATCTGGAGACTGGTTAGGCCACTCCAGGACCTTGAAATGCTTCTTACGTAGCCACTCCTTCGTTGCCCGGGCGGTTTGTTTGGGATCATTGTCATGCTGAAAGACCCAGCCACGTTTCATCTTCAATGCCCTTGCTGATGGAAGGAGGTTTTCACTCAAAACCAGCCCCAAACTGGTGCTGACCAACTGGAAACATTGTATCAACTATTAACTTGGTCCAGCCCCAAACTGATGCTAACCAACTGGAAACATTGTATCAACTATTAACTTGGTCCAGCCCCAAACTGATGCTAATCAACTGGAAACATTGTATCAACTATTAACTTGGTCCAGCCCCAAACTGATGCTAATCAACTGGAAACATTGTATCAACTATTAACTTGGTCCAGCCCCAAACTGATGCTAACCAACTGGAAACATTGTATCAACTATTAACTTGGTCCAGCCCCAAACTGGTGCTAATCAACTGGAAACATTGTATCAACTATTAACTTGGTCCAGCCCCAAACTGATGCTAATCAACTGGAAACATTGTATCAACTATTAACTTGGTCCAGCCCCAAACTGATGCTAATCAACTGGAAACATTGTATCAACTATTAACTTGGTCCAGCCCCAAACTGATGCTAATCAACTGGAAACATTGTATCAACTATTAACTTGGTCCAGCCCCAAACTGGTGCTAATCAACTGGAAACATTGTATCAACTATTAACTTGGTCCAGCCCCAAACTGATGCTAATCAACTGGAAACATTGTATCAACTATTAACTTGGTCCAGCCCCAAACTGGTGCTAATCAACTGGAAACATTGTATCAACTATTAACTTGGTCCAGCCCCAAACTGATGCTAACCAACTGGAAACATTGTATCAACTATTAACTTGGTCCAGCCCCAAACTGATGCTAATCAACTGGAAACATTGTATCAACTATTAACTTGGTCCAGCCCCAAACTGATGCTAACCAACTGGAAACATTGTATCAACTATTAACTTGGTCCAGCCCCAAACTGGTGCTAATCAACTGGAAACATTGTATAAAATATTCTGTCCCCTCAGTGTTTCCTGTGAGCTCTGGACAGACACAGCTGTAGACTATTTGCTTAAGGGATAAGAAGTAATCAGCATATTTGATCAAGTTTCCACTGTATCAGGACATTTTTCCCTTTCATGCTGGGTGGTTATCAAAAGACTTTTCAAACAGGCTACGTTGAGGAATTATTGTCATTCTCAATGGATGTAAAAACAGACTTGGTTTACTTGCTGTTTGAGGTGAAGAAAAAGACTGAGAAGCTCCACAGTGACGGTGAGTTAAGACAATCAGACATACTACCAGATCCCCAAAGGGACACACAGGTCTACATTTGTGCGCAGGCCAGGTCACCTAGGACTATTTCTATCTGTAGTCAGGTGCGTGTCCTTACTCAAGAACAGCAGGAGCGCTACAAACAAAAGACCACTCATAACTGGAATGAAATCAATCAAAACTTTCTCCCAAGTGTAGCCTAGTTTAACCCTAACCCCAGGTGGTGTGCTCCGCTAACAACGTGCCCACTCCTACAATGACAACAGAACGATTGGGATAATAATTGATTGAATGCATCAACAGAAATGACTGTATCCAAACAAACATTGTAGATTAGGAACGATGGTAATTAACGGTAAATGTACTACTGGTGATAGTGGTGTGTCATCCTCGTGGCCTCGGCAACGGATCAGTCCACTGACACGGGTCTCCGTAACGGATCAGTCCACTGAGACGGGCCTCGGCAACCGATCAGTCCACTGACACGGGTCTCCGTAACGGATCAGTCCACTGAGACGGGCCTCGGCAACCGATCAGTCCACTGACACGGGTCTCCGTAACGGATCAGTCCACTGAGACGGGCCTCCGCAACGGCTCAGTCCACTGAGACGGGCCTCGGCAACGGATCAGTCCACTGACACGGGCCTCCGCAACGGATCAGTCCACTGACACGGGCCTCGGCAACGGCTCAGTCCACTGAGACGGGCCTCGGCAACGGATCAGTCCACTGACACGGGCCTCGGCAACGGATCAGTCCACTGAGACAGCCATGAATCAGGCTGGTGTCTCGTGTGCCAACATTTTAGTAAATATATTTGCCACTGCTCGACTAAAAATATATATCTTGGTTGGTTCGACCAACATCCTATTGACCAAACAATCGACCAGTTGACTAAATCGGGTCAGCCCTACTTTGAATTGCACAGAATTCAATTCTACTTCCTTTCACTCAAACGCTACATCCTGTGGGGTGTGGTAAATTCAACTTGAATTTCAAGTTCTGAATTGAGCTGAACCCTGGCATACTCCATCCTGAATGTGGGAATCTTCCATGCGGATTTCTGGAAAACCTGCTGGAAACTGTGTCAATAACCCTGAACTCTCAACTGCTGCTGCAAATCCGCAGCACACAACCAGTCTGCTAGCACAGCCCTGTAGCGGACAGAGAACCAGCACAGAGCAGAGCCTCAGCCCTGTAGCGGAGCCTCAGCCCTGTAGCGGACAGAGAACCAGCCCTGTAGCCCTCAGCCCTGTAGCGGACAGAGAACCAGCACAGAGCGGAGCCTCAGCCCTGTAGCGGACAGAGAACCAGCCCTGTAGCGGAGCCTCAGCCCTGTAGCGGACAGAGAACCAGCACAGAGCAGAGCCTCAGCCCTGTAGCGGACAGAGAACCAGCACAGAGCAGAGCCTCAGCCCTGTAGCGGAGCCTCAGCCCTGTAGCGGACAGAGAACCAGCCCTGTAGCGGAGCCTCAGCCCTGTAGCGGACAGAGAACCAGCACAGAGCAGAGCCTCAGCCCTGTAGCGGACAGAGAACCAGCACAGAGCAGAGCCTCAGCCCTGTAGCGGACAGAGAACCAGCACAGAGCAGAGCCTCAGCCCTGTAGCGGACAGAGAACCAGCACAGAGCAGAGCCTCAGCCCTGTAGCGGACAGAGAACCAGCACAGAGCAGAGCCTCAGCCCTGTAGCGGACAGAGAACCAGCACAGAGCAGAGCCTCAGCCCTGTAGCGGAGCCTCAGCCCTGTAGCGGACAGAGAACCAGCCCTGTAGCGGACAGAGAACCAGCCCTGTAGCGGAGCCTCAGCCCTGTAGCGGAGCCTCAGCCCTGTAGCGGAGCCTCAGCCCTGTAGCGGAGCCTCAGCCCTGTAGCGGAGCCTCAGCCCTGTAGCGGAGCCTCAGCCCTGTAGCGGAGCCTCAGCCCTGTAGCGGAGCCTCAGCCCTGTAGCGGAGCCTCAGCCCACAGAGAACCAGCCCTGTAGAGAACAGAGAACCAGCCCTGTAGCGGAGCCTCAGCCCTGTAGCAGAGCCTCGGCCCTGTAGCGGACAGAGAACCAGCCCTGTAGCGGACAGAGAACCAGCCCTGTAGCGGACAGAGAACCAGCCCTGTAGCAGACAGAGAACCAGCCCTGTAGCAGACAGAGAACCAGCCCTGTAGCAGACAGAGAACCAGCCCTGTAGCAGACAGAGAACCAGCACAGAGCAGAGCCTCAGCCCTATAGCGGACAGAGAACCAGCACAGAGCAGAGCCTCAGCCCTGTAGCGGACAGAGAACCAGCCCTGTAGCGGACAGAGAACCAGCCCTGTAGCGGAGCCTCTGTAGCGGAGCCTCAGCCCTGTAGCGGAGCCTCAGCCCTGTAGCGGAGCCTCAGCCCTGTAGCGGAGCCTCAGCCCTGTAGCGGACAGAGAACCAGCCCTGTAGAGAACAGAGAACCAGCCCTGTAGCGGAGCCTCGGCCCTGTAGCAGAGCCCCGGCCCTGTAGCGGACAGAGAACCAGCCCTGTCCAGCCCTGTAGCGGACAGAGAACCAGCCCTGTAGCAGACAACCAGCCCTGTAGCAGACAGAGCCTCAGCCCTGTAGCAGACAGAGCCTCAGCCCTGTAGCAGACAGAGAACCAGCACAGAGCAGAGCCTCAGCCCTGTAGCGGAGCCTCAGCCCTGTAGCAGAGCCTCAGCCCTGTAGCAGAGCCTCAGCCCTGTAGCAGAGCCTCAGCCCTGTAGCAGAGCCTCAGCCCTGTAGCAGAGCCTCAGCCCTGTAGCAGAGCCTCAGCCCTGTAGCAGAGCCTCAGCCCTAGCCCAGACAGCCCTGTAGCAGAGCCTCAGCCCTAACCCTAGCCCAGACAGCCGTGTAGCAGAGCCTCAGCCCTGTAGCAGAGCAGCAGCCCTAGCCCAGACAGCCCTGTAGCAGAGCCTCAGCCCTAACCCTAGCCCAGACAGCCCTGTAGCAGAGCCTCAGCCCTGTAGCAGAGCCTCAGCCCTGTAGCAGAGCCTCAGCCCTAACCCTAGCCCAGACAGCCGTGTAGCAGAGCCTCAGCCCTGTAGCAGAGCCTCAGCCCTAACCCTAGCCCAGACAGCCCTGTAGCAGAGCCTCAGCCCTGTAGCAGAGCCTCAGCCCTAACCCTAGTCCAGACAGACCTGTAGCAGAGCCTCAGCCCTGTAGCAGAGCCTCAGCCCTAACCCAGACAGCCCTGTAGCAGAGCCTCAGCCCTGTAGCAGAGCCTCAGCCCTGTAGCAGAGCCTCAGCCCTAACCCTAGCCCAGACAGCCGTGTAGCAGAGCCTCAGCCCTAACCCTAGCCCAGACAGCCGTGTAGCAGAGCCTCAGCCCTAACCCTAGCCCAGACAGACCTGTAGCAGAGCCTCAGCCCAGACAGCCCTGTAGCAGAGCATCAGCCCTAGCCCAGACAGCCGTGTAGCAGAGCCTCAGCCCTAACCCTAGCCCAGACAGCCCTGTAGCAGAGCCTCAGCCCTAACCCTAGCCCAGACAGCCCTGTAGCAGAGTCCTAGTCCAGACAGCCCTGTAGCAGAGCATCAGCCCTGTAGCAGAGCCTCAGCCCTAACCCTATCCCAGACAGACCTGTAGCAGAGCCTCAGCCCAGACAGCCCTGTAGCAGAGCCCTAGCCCAGACAGCCCTGTAGCAGAGCATCAGCCCTAACCCTAGCCCAGACAGCCCTGTAGCAGAGCCCTAGCCCAGACAGCCCTGTAGCAGAGCATCAGCCCTAACCCTAGCCCAGACAGCCCTGTAGCAGAGCCCTAGCCCAGACAGCCCTGTAGCAGAGCCCTAGCCCAGACAGCCCTGTAGCAGAGCATCAGCCCTAACCCTAGCCCAGACAGCCCTGTAGCAGAGCCCTAGCCCAGACAGCCCTGTAGCAGAGCCCTAGCCCAGACAGCCCTGTAGCAGAGCATCAGCCCTAACCCTAGCCCAGACAGCCCTGTAGCAGAGCCTCAGCCCTAGTCCAGACAGCCCTGTAGCAGAGCCCTAGCCCAGACAGCCCTGTAGCAGAGCCCTAGCCCAGACAGCCCTGTAGCAGAGCATCAGCCCTAACCCTAGTCCAGACAGCCCTGTAGCAGAGCCTCAGCCCTAACCCTAGTCCAGACAGCCCTGTAGCAGAGCCTCAGCCCTAACCCTAGCCCAGACAGCCGTGTAGCAGAGCCTCAGCCCTAACCCTAGCCCAGACAGACCTGTAGCAGAGCCTCAGCCCAGACAGCCCTGTAGCAGAGCATCAGCCCTAGCCCAGACAGCCGTGTAGCAGAGCCTCAGCCCTAACCCTAGCCCAGACAGCCCTGTAGCAGAGCCTCAGCCCTAACCCTAGCCCAGACAGCCCTGTAGCAGAGTCCTAGTCCAGACAGCCCTGTAGCAGAGCATCAGCCCTGTAGCAGAGCCTCAGCCCTAACCCTATCCCAGACAGACCTGTAGCAGAGCCTCAGCCCAGACAGCCCTGTAGCAGAGCCCTAGCCCAGACAGCCCTGTAGCAGAGCATCAGCCCTAACCCTAGCCCAGACAGCCCTGTAGCAGAGCCCTAGCCCAGACAGCCCTGTAGCAGAGCATCAGCCCTAACCCTAGCCCAGACAACCCTGTAGCAGAGCCCTAGCCCAGACAGCCCTGTAGCAGAGCCCTAGCCCAGACAGCCCTGTAGCAGAGCATCAGCCCTAACCCTAGCCCAGACAGCCCTGTAGCAGAGCCCTAGCCCAGACAGCCCTGTAGCAGAGCCCTAGCCCAGACAGCCCTGTAGCAGAGCATCAGCCCTAACCCTAGCCCAGACAGCCCTGTAGCAGAGCCCTAGCCCAGACAGCCCTGTAGCAGAGCATCAGCCCTAACCCTAGCCCAGACAGCCCTGTAGCAGAGCCTCAGCCCTAGTCCAGACAGCCCTGTAGCAGAGCCCTAGCCCAGACAGCCCTGTAGCAGAGCCCTAGCCCAGACAGCCCTGTAGCAGAGCATCAGCCCTAACCCTAGCCCAGACAGCCCTGTAGCAGAGCCCTAGCCCAGACAGCCCTGTAGCAGAGCATCAGCCCTAACCCTAGTCCAGACAGCCCTGTAGCAGAGCCTCAGCCCTAACCCTAGTCCAGACAGCCCTGTAGCAGAGCCTCAGCCCTAACCCTAACCCAGACAGCCGTGTAGCAGAGCCTCAGCCCTGTAGCAGAGCCTCAGCCCTAACCCTAGCCCAGACAGCCGTGTAGCAGAGCCTCAGCCCTAACCCTAGCCCAGACAGCCGTGTAGCAGAGCCTCAGCCCTAACCCTAGTCCAGACAGCCCTGTAGCAGAGCCCTAGTCTAGACCGACATTGTGCAGAGAAGAGCAGCTCAGTGATAGTCCAGGGATCTCCATCTCATCTCTCCCCTGTAACCATAGGGACCGGTTACCTGGAGGGGCAGCCAGGGGTATAAGTGCAGCAGTTGTGTGTTGGGGTGTGTGTGGTTTCCTACCTCTTGACAACCAGATTGAGGGTCTTGTATGATCCCTTGACCAGGCAGATGGCCTCCTGCCTGTATCCGCTCAGAGGGACCTGGTTGATGTTCACCATCTCGTCTCCAACCTGGAGGCTGACTGCTGCTGCCTTGCTGCCCTCCTCCACCTGTACCACACACAGCAGGGTTCGGGTTAACACAACAGGGTTAGGGTTAACACAGCAGGGTTAACACAGCAGGGTTCGGGTTAACACAGCAGGGTTCGGGTTAACACAGCAGGGTTAGGGTTAACACAACAGGGTTAGGGTTAACACAGCAGGGTTAACACAGCAGGGTTCGGGTTAACACAGCAGGGTTCGGGTTAACACAGCAGGGTTAGGGTTAACACAGCAGGGTTAGGGTTAACACAGCAGGGTTAGAGTTAACACAGCAGGGTTAGAGTTAACACAGCAGGGTTAGAGTTAACACAGCAGGGTTAGAGTTAACACAGCACGGTTAGGGTTAACACAGCAGGGTTAGAGTTAACACAGCAGGGTTAGAGTTAACACAGCACGGTTAGGGTTAACACAGCAGGGTTAGGGTTAACACAGCAGGGTTAGGGTTAATACAACAGGGTTAGGGTTAACACAACAGGGTTAACACAACAGGGTTAACACAGCAGGGTTAACACAGCAGGGTTAGGGTTAACACAGCAGGGTTAGGGTTAACACAGCAGGGTTAGGGTTAACACAGCAGGGTGCGGGTTAACACAGCAGGGTTCGGGTTAACACAGCAGGGTTAGGGTTAACACAGCAGGGTTAGGGTTAACACAGCAGGGTTAGGGTTAACACAGCAGGGTTAGGGTTAAGACAGCAGGGTTAGGGTTAAGACAGCAGGGTTTGGGTTAACACAGCAGGGTTCGGGTTAACACAACAGGGTTAGGGTTAACACAGCAGGGTTAGGGTTAACACAACAGGGTTAGGGTTAACACAACATGGTTTGGGTTAACACAGCAGGGTTAGGGTTAATACAACAGGGTTAGGGTTAACACAACAGGGTTAACACAACAGGGTTTGGGTTAACACAGCAGGGTTAGGGTTAACACAGCAGGGTTAGGGTTAACACAGCAGGGTTAGGGTTAACACAACAGGGTTAGGGTTAACACAGCAGGGTTAAAACAGCAGGGTTAGGGTTAACACAGCAGGGTTAGGATTAACACAGCAGGGTTTGGGTTAACACAGCAGGGTTAGGGTTAACACAGCAGGGTTAGGGTTAACACAGCAGGGTTAGAGTTAACACAGCAGGGTTAGAGTTAACACAGCAGGGTTAGAGTTAACACAGCAGGGTTAGGGTTAACACAGCAGGGTTAGGGTTAACACAGCAGGGTTAGGGTTAATACAACAGGGTTAGGGTTAACACAACAGGGTTAACACAACAGGGTTTGGGTTAACACAGCAGGGTTAGGGTTAACACAGCAGGGTTAACACAGCAGGGTTAGGGTTAACACAGCAGGGTTAGGGTTAACACAGCAGGGTTAGGGTTAACACAGCAGGGTTAGGGTTAACACAGCAGGGTTAACACAGCAGGGTTAACACAGCAGGGTTCGGGTTAACACAGCAGGGTTCGGGTTAACACAGCAGGGTGCGGGTTAACACAGCAGGGTTCGGGTTAACACAGCAGGGTTCGGGTTAACACAGCAGGGTTAGGGTTAACACAGCAGGGTTAGGGTTAAGACAGCAGGGTTAGGGTTAAGACAGCAGGGTTTGGGTTAACACAGCAGGGTTCGGGTTAACACAACAGGGTTAGGGTTAACACAGCAGGGTTAGGGTTAACACAACAGGGTTAGGGTTAACACAACATGGTTTGGGTTAACACAGCAGGGTTAGGGTTAATACAACAGGGTTAGGGTTAACACAACAGGGTTAACACAACAGGGTTAGGGTTAACACAGCAGGGTTAGGGTTAACACAGCAGGGTTAGGGTTAACACAACAGGGTTAGGGTTAACACAGCAGGGTTAAAACAGCAGGGTTAGGGTTAACACAGCAGGGTTAGGATTAACACAGCAGGGTTAGGATTAACACAGCAGGGTTCAAGTTAACACAGCAGGGTTTGGGTAACACAACAGGGTTAGGGTTAACACAGCATGGTTTGGGTTAACACAGCAGGGTTTGGGTTAACACAGCAGGGTTCGGGTTAACACAGCAGGGTTCGGGTTAACACAGCAGGGTTCGGGTTAACACAGCAGGGTTAACACAGCAGGGTTAACACAGCAGGGTTAACACAGCAGGGTTAGGGTTAACACAGCAGGGTTAGGGTTAACACAGCAGGGTTAGGGTTAACACAGCAGGGTTAGGGTTAACACAACAGGGTTCGGGTTAACACAACAGGGTTAGGGTTAAAACACCTGATTTAGGGTTAAAAAAACATTTTTGGTAAGGTCTTCTCATTACCGTAATGCCCAATTCTCATTACCATATGGTTGTCTGTTAAGGTAATTCGGTCAGTTACGGTAATAATGAAAACGGTTTCTGATTCATGTACAATGTAAAGTCATCACACTGTGACAACAGGGCTCCCGCACCGCTAACCAGACAACAGGGCACCCGCACCCCTAACCAGACAACAGGGCTCCCGCACCGCTAACCAGACAACAGGGCTCCCGCACCGCTAACCAGACAACAGGGCTCCCGCACCGCTAACCAGACAACAGGGCTCCCGCACCGCTAACCAGACAACAGGGCTCCCGCACCGCTAACCAGACAACAGGGCTCCCGCACCGCTAACCAGACAACAGGGCTCCCGCACCGCTAACCAGACAACAGGGCTCCCGCACCGCTAACCAGACAACAGGGCTCCCGCACCGCTAACCAGACAACAGGGCTCCCGCACCGCTAACCAGACAACAGGGCTCCCGCACCGCTAACCAGACAACAGGGCTCCCGCACCGCTAACCAGACAACAGGGCTCCCGCACCGCTAACCAGACAACAGGGCTCCCGCACCGCTAACCAGACAACAGGGCTCCCGCACCGCTAACCAGACAACAGGGCTCCCGCACCACTAAACTTAGGTCTCATTACTTCTGCCTCACGTACCAAATGCCACTAAACTTAGGTCTCATTACTTCTGCCTCACGTACCAAATGCCACTAAACTTAGGTCTCATTACTTCTGCCTCACGTACCAAATGCCACTAAACTTAGGTCTCATTACTTCTGCCTCACGTACCAAATGCCACTAAACTTAGGTCTCATTACTTCTGCCTCACGTACCAAATGCATGTTGACCAGAACAAGTGAATTATTCATCAATATTAAAATATAGAGTTGATCTCACAGCCTTCTATCAGACACATGCTTCACCAACGCACAGCTTAAAGTGAGGCCAGATAAGTGGTGAGACATCCAAGCCTGGTTATCAGCCTTAGACAGAAGTCATGACACATTAGCTCCTGGCTCTGGACTCAGTCAGACTGCTCTGCTGGAGGTTAGCCTGGGTCAAAGTCCTGTACCTGTACAAATCAGCTGGGCTAGACAATCTGGACCCTCTCTTTTTAAAATGATCCGCCGCCATTGCTGCAACGCCTATTACTAGCCTGTTCAACAGCTTTTTCTTATTGTCCGATATACCCATAGATTGGAAAACTGCCGCAGTCATCCCCCTCTTCAAAGGGGGAGACGCTCAAGACTCAAACTGCTAGAGACCTATATCTATCCAGCCCTACCTTTCTAAGGTCTTCGAAAGCCAAGTTAACAAACCGGTCACTAACCATTTTGAATCCCACCGTACATTCCCCGCTATGCAATCTGGTTTCTGGGCTGATCACGGGTGCACCTCAGCCACGCTCAAGGTCCTAAACGATATCATAACCGCCATCGATAAAAGACAGTGCTGTGCAGCCATCTTCATTGACCTGGCCAATCACAGCATTCTTATCGGCAGACTCAACAGCCTTGGTTTCTTAAATGACTGCCTCGCCTGGTTCACCAACTACTTCTCAGACAGAGTTCAGTGTGTCAAATCGGAGGGTCTGTTGTCCGGACCTCTGGCAGTCTCTATGGGGGTAACACAGGGTTAAAATCTCGGCCGACTCGCTTCTCTGTATATATCAATGATGTCGCTCTTGCTGCTGGTGATTCTCTGATCCACCTCTACGCAGACGACACCATTCTGTATACTTCTGGCCCTTCTTTGGACACCGTGTTAACAAACCTCCAAACGAGCTTCAATGCCATACAACTCTCCTTCCGTGGCCTCCAACTGCTCTGAAATGCAAGTAAAACTAAATGCATGCTCTTCAACCAATCACTGCCCGCACCTGCCCGCCCATCCAGCATCACTACTCTGGACGGTTCTGACTTAGAATACGTGGACAATTACAAATACCTTGGTGTCTGGTTAGACTGTAAACTCTCCTTCCAGACTCACATCAAGCATCTCCAATCCAAAATTTAATCTAGAATCGGCTTCCTAAACATAGCCTCCTTCACTCACACTGCCAAACATACCCTCATAAAACTGACTATCCTACCGATCCTCGACTTCGGCGATGTCATTTACAAAATAGCCTCCAACACTCTACTCAGCAAATTAGATGCAGTCTATCACAGTGCCATCCGTTTTGTCACCAAAGCCCCATATACCACCCACCACTGTGACCTTTACGCTCTCCTATATGCTCTCGTTTGCTGGTCCGCTTCATATTCGTTGCCCAACCCACTGCCTCCAGGTCATCTATAAGTCTTTGCTAGGTAAAGCCTCGCCTTATCTCAGCTTGCACATCATCATCTGCACATCTATCACTCCAGTGTTAATTTGTTAAATTGTAATTACTTCGCTACTCTGGCCTATTTATTGCCTTAACGCCTTACTCCATTTGCACAAACTGTATACAGATGTTTCTATTGTTATTGGCTGTATGTTTGTTTATTCCATGTGTAACTCTGTGTTGTTGTTTGTGTCTCACTGCTTTGCTTTATCTTGGCCAGGTCGCAGTTGTAAATGAGAACTTGTTCTCAACTGGCCTACCTGGTTAAATAAAGGTGAAATAAAAAATAAAGAGTCATAGGTTAGTCTGGGTCAGAGGCTCACAGAACATCAACATATTAAAGATATAACGTTTAAAAAGTCAAGACTGCCTTAGGGTTGAGTTATAGCCACTACATCAACATAAAATATATTCTGTTCCAAATATGCGTCTGTATTTGTTCATTTAGTAAGACGCCCTTCTGAGGGTAGGCCTGGGGGGTAGGCCTGGGGGGTAGGCCTGAGGGGGTAGGCCTGGGGGTAGGCCTGAGGGAGGTAGGCCTGGGGGGGTAGGCCTGGGGGGGTAGGCCTGGGGGTAGGGAGGGGGTAGGCCTGGGGGGTAGGCCTGGGGGTAGGCCTGGGGGGTAGGCCTGGGGGTAGGCCTGGGGGTAGGCCTGGGGGGGGTAGGCCTGGGGGTAGGCCTGGGGGTAGGCCTGAGGGGGTAGGCCTGGGGGGTAGGCCTGGAGGGTAGGCCTGGGGGTAGGCCTGAGGGGGCCTGGGGGGTAGGGGGTAGCCTGGGGGTAGGCCTGGGGGGTAGGCCTGAGGGAGGTAGGCCTGGGGGTAGGCCTGGGGGGTAGGCCTGGGGGGTAGGCCTGGGGGGTAGGCCTGAGGGGGTAGGCCTGAGGGGGTAGGCCTGGGGGGTAGGCCTGGGGGTAGGCCTGGGGGTAGGCCTGGGGGTAGGCCTGGGGGGTAGGGGGGGTAGGCCTGGGGGGTAGGCCTGGGGGGTAGGCCTGAGGGGGTAGGCCTGGGGGTAGGCCTGGGGGTAGGCCTGGGGGTAGGCCTGAGGGGGTAGGCCTGGGGGTAGGCCTGGGGGGGTAGGCCTGGGGGTAGGCCTGGGGGGGGTAGGCCTGGGGGGTAGGCCTGGGGGTAGGCCTGGGGGGTAGGCCTGGGGGCCTGGGGGGTAGGCCTGGGGGGGTGGCCTGGGGGTAGGCCTGGGGGGGTAGGCCTGGGGGGTAGGCCTGAGGCCTGGGGGTAGGCCTGGGGGGTAGGCCTGGGGGGTAGGCCTGGGGGGTAGGCCTGAGGGGGGGGTAGGCCTGAGGGGGTAGGCCTGAGGGGGTAGGCCTGGGGGTAGGCCTGAGGGGGTAGGCCTGGGGGGTAGGCCTGGGGGGTAGGCCTGAGGGGGGTAGGCCTGGGTCCTGGGCCAGAGCAGAGGCTCACAGAACATATTTTTATCATTGCATTTTCATAACTGAAATATAGAGCTACTGTCCGAGACCTAGACGCCATGCTGGGTGTGACTGAATTAGGACTAAGGGAAAGACGGATACCTAGTCAGTTGTCCAACTGAATGTATTAAACTGAAATGTGTCCACCGCATTTAACCCAACCCCTCTGAATCAGAGAGGTAACTTAATCGACGTCCAAGACTTCGGTGCCCGGGGAACAGTGGGTTAACTGCCTTGTTCAGGGGAACAGTGGGTTAACTGCCTTGTTCAGGGGAACAGTGGGTTAACTGCCTTGTTCAGGGGAACAGTGGGTTAACTGCCTTGTTCAGGGGAACAGTGGGTTAACTGCCTTGTTCAGGGGAACAGTGGGTTAACTGCCTTGTTCAGGGGAACAGTGGGTTAACTGCCTTGCTCAGGGGAACAGTGGGTTAACTGCCTTGTTCAGGGGAACAGTGGGTTAACTGCCTTGTTCAGGGGAACAGTGGGTTAACTGCCTTGTTCAGGGGAACAGTGGGTTAACTGCCTTGTTCAAGGGAACAGTGGGTTAACTGCCTTGTTCAGGGGAACAGTGGGTTAACTGCCTTGTTCAGGGGAACAGTGGGTTAACTGCCTTGTTCAGGGGAACAGTGGGTTAACTGCCTTGTTCAGGGACAATGACAGATTTTTACCTTGTCAGCACAGGGATTTGATCCAGCAACATTTCAGTTACTGGTCCAATGCTCTAACCACTAGGCTGCCTGCCACCCCTACAGTTCGGGAGAGGTTCATGCTAAGGGTATTCTTAGCAGTTCAACAAATTCACAAAAAACAAAGAATCCTGGTAGAGGATGAAAGAGCCCGAAACTTGAAAACGCAGAGCTCCAGATAACCGTGAGCCACTCCCTCCAGATAACCGTGAGCCACTCCCTCCAGATAACCGTGAGCCACTCCCTCCAGATAACCGTGAGCCACTCCCTCCAGATAACCGTGAGCCACTCCCTCCAGATAACCGTGAGCCACTCCCTCCAGATAACCGTGAGCCACTCCCTCCAGATAACCGTGAGCCACTCCTCCAGATAACCGTGAGCCACTCCTCCAGATAACCGTGAGCCACTCCTCCAGATAACCGTGAGCCACTCCTCCAGATAACCGTGAGCCACTCCCTCCAGATAACCGTGAGCCACTCCTCTCAGATAACCGTGAGCCACTCCCTCCAGATAACCGTGAGCCACTCCTCCAGATAACCGTGAGCCACTCCCTCCAGATAACCGTGAGCCACTCCCTCCAGATCCAGATAACCGTGAGCCACTCCCTCCAGATAACCGTGAGCCACTCCCTCCAGATAACCGTGAGCCACTCCCTCCAGATAACCGTGAGCCACTCCCTCCAGATAACCTTGAGCCACTCCCTCCAGATAACCTTGAGCCACTCCCTCCACACGTTTCAAACCAAGACGTTTTTCTTCCAACTTTAGCATTCCGCCAACAAAGCCTCGACATTTATTTCGACCAAACGACCTAATCATGATTGTGGTTCTGCCTAGGGTTTAGCATGAAATGGAGCCGTAATGTTGAGGTGGCATTGGCAGCGCCGGTTACTACTATTCTCCTGCCAGTTGTCAACTTTGTGAGGTATATCTCTTCACCACATGCACTGTTTTCTAACCACAGCTGGAACCATAAAGAATTACTGTGGGAATAAATATCACTGAATGATGAACATATTGGAATAAAGCAGACTAATGCAATTGAAGACATCAAATTGTTGCTTAACCTCTTTAACCTATGGGGGCGCTATGTCATTATTGGATTAAAAAAAATGTGCCCGTTTTAAGCGCAATATTTTGTCACGAAAAGATGCTCGACTATGCATATAATTGCCAGCTTTGGAAAGAAAACACTGACGTTTTCAAAACTGCAAAGATATTATCTGTGGGTGCCCCAGAACTGATTTTACAGGCGAAACCAAGATGAAACTTCAAACAAGAAATGAGCAGAATTTTTGACGCTCTGTTTTACTATCGTTTCCTTATAAGGCTGTGAATATACTGTGAACGAGATTATGCGCTCTGCCGTTCGTCCAAGATGTCTGCAGCATTGTGACGTGTTTGTAGGCATATCATTGGAAGATTGACCATAAGAGACTACATTTACCTGGTGTCCCGCCCGGTGTCCTGTGTCGAAATTATTGCGTAATCTGTAGGTCCATGCGCGTTCCATTTCTTCAGAAGAGAAAGTCAACTGCCACGAAGGATTTATCGTCGATAGATATGTGAAAAACACCTTGAGGATTGATTCTAAACATCGGTTTGCCATGTTTCTGTCGATATTATGGAGTTAATTTGGAAAAAAGTTTGCGTTTGACTTTTTTTCTTTTTTTTTTCTTACCCAAACGTGATGAACAAAACGGAGCGATTAGTCGACACAAATAATATTTTTTGTAAAAACGGAACATTTGCTATCTAACTGAGAGTCTCCTCATTGAAAACATCTGAAGTTCTTCAAAGGTAAATGATTTTATTTGAATGCTTTTCTGGTTTTTGTGAAAATGTTGCCTGCTGAATGCTAACGCTAAATGCTACGCTAGCTATCAATACTGTTACACAAATGCTTGTTTTGCAATGGTTGAGAAGCATATTTTGAAAATCTGAGATGACAGTGTTGTTAACAAAAGGCTAAGCTAGAGAGCAAATAGATTAATTTCATTTCATTTGCGATTTTCATGAATAGTTAACGTTGCGTTATGGTAATGAGCTTGAGGCTGTAGTCACGATACCGGATCCGGGACGGCTCGACGCAAGAATTACTGTGGGAATAAATATCACTGAATGATGAACATATTGGAATAAAGCAGACTAATGCAATTGAATCAAATTGTTGCTTAACGAAACTCCCAAAATTATTATAATACATTTGTATTATTGTCTTGTCTTAATCAATGTGATTTTGCTTCACTGAAACTCTGTCTGTATAGGCCATTTGGTTAATTGGTTTCTGTCTGGGCAAATAAGTGTAGGTGGAATAGCTAATCTAGTACTGATCAGAAACATTTAGGATGATAGAATGTTGCCCAAATCAAGTGTAGGGCTATTATTATTATACTACTATTCTGCTAGATCCTGTAAAGGCAACTCCAAAAGCCCACGGAGGTTTGAAATATGAACTCAAAATATGCCATTCTATTCTGTTGAAAATAAATGTTAGTCTTATGCTTCTTAGGACCTTTCAGTATATCTCTCTGCTATTGACCACTCCTTCAGATCGATCATTTAAAACCTAATCAATATCATAAACAGTCATCTCATCTCATCACATTCTTGTGGATTTTTATTTAAAATCATATTATTAGTCATAGTCAACAGCATAATCAGAAGAAGCAGGGATGAGGCTTTATTTAATCTACCAAGACAACACACTGATGTTCCATTCAGCTGCATCATCTTTACTACAGAACTTTACATGCGCCAAAAACAACAAGTGTAGACTTTACTGTGACATGCTGACTGACAAGCCCTTAACCAACAGTGTAGACTTTACTGTGAAATGCTGACTGACAAGCCCTTAACCAACAGTGTAGACTTTACTGTGACATGCTGACTGACAAGCCCTTAACCAACAGTGTAGACCTTACTGTGAAATGCTGACTGACAAGCCCTTAACCAACAGTGTAGACTTTACTGTGAAATGCTGACTTACAAGCCCTTAACCAACAGTGTAGACTTTACTGTGAAATGCTGACTGACAAGCCCTTAACCAACAGTGTAGACTTTACTGTGAAATGCTGACTTACAAGCCCTTAACCAACAGTGTAGACTTTACTGTGAAATGCTGACTTACAAGCCCTTAACCAACAGTGTAGACTTTACTGTGAAATGCTGACTGACAAGCCCTTAACCAACAGTGTAGACCTTACTGTGAAATGCTGACTGACAAGCCTTTAACCAACAGTGTAGACCTTACTGTGAAATGCTGACTGACAAGCCCTTAACCAACAGTGTAGACTTTACTGTGAAATGCTGACTGACAAGCCCTTAACCAACAGTGCAGATCAAGAAGAAGAAAGTATTTACCAAGTAGACTAAAATAAAAAGTAACACAATAAGAATAACAATAACGGGGCTATATACAGGGGGCACCGGTACAGAGTCAATGTGGAGGCTATATACAGGGGGTACTGGTACAGAGTCAATGTGGAGGCTATATACAGGGGGTACCGGTACAGAGTCAATGTGGAGGCTATATACAGGGGGTACCGGTACAGAGTCAATGTGGAGGCTATATACAGGGGGTACCGGTACAGAGTCAGTGTGGAGGCTATATACAGGGGGTACCGGTACAGAGTCAATGTGGAGGCTATATACAGGGGGTACCGGTACAGAGTCAATGTGGAGGCTATATACAGGGGGTACCGGAACAGAGTCAATGTGGAGGGTATATACAGGGGGTAGCGGTACAGAGTCAATGTGGAGGCTATATACAGGGGGCACCGGTACCGAGTCAATGTGGAGACTATATACAGGGGGTACCGGTACAGAGTCAATGTGGAGGCTATATACAGGGGGTACCGGTACAGAGTCAATGTGGAGGCTATATACAGGGGGTACCGGTACAGAGTCAATGTGGAGGCTATATACAGGGGGCACCGGTACCGAGTCAATGTGGAGACTATATACAGGGGGTACCGGTACAGAGTCAATGTGGAGGCTATATACAGGGGGTACTGGTACCGAGTCAATGTGGAGGCTATATACAGGGGGTACCGGTACAGAGTCAATGTGGAGACTATATACAGGGGGTACCGGTACAGAGTCAATGTGGAGGGTATATACAGGGGGTAGCGGTACAGAGTCAATGTGGAGGCTATATACAGGGGGCACCGGTACCGAGTCAGTGTGGAGGCTATATACAGGGTATTACGGCACAGAGTCAATGTGGAGGCTATATACAGGGGGTAGCGGTACAGAGTCAATGTGGAGGGTATATACAGGGTATTACGGTACAGAGTCAATGTGGAGGCTATATACAGGGGGCACCGGTACCGAGTCAGTGTGGAGGCTATATACAGGGGGCGCCGGTACCGAGTCAGTGTGGAGGCTATATACAGTGGGTGCCGGTACCGAGTCAGTGTGGAGGCTATATACAGGAGTTACCGGTACAGAGTCAATGTGGAGGCTATATACAGGGGGTAGCGGTACAGAGTCAATGTGGAGGTTATATACAGGGTATTACGGTACAGAGTCAATGTGGAGGCTATATACAGGGGGTACCGGTACAGAGTCAATGTGGAGGCTTTATACAGGGTATTACGGTACAGAGTCAATGTGGAGGCTATATACAGGGGGCACCGGTACCGAGTCAGCGTGGAGGCTATATACAGGGGGTACCGGAACAGAGTCAATGTGGAGGCTATATACAGGGGGCACCGGTACCGAGTCAGCGTGGAGGCTATATACAGGGGGTACCGGAACAGAGTCAATGTGGAGGGTATATACAGGGGGCACCGGTACCGAGTCAATGTGGAGGCTATATACAGGGTATTACGGTACAGAGTCAATGTGGAGGCTTTATACAGGGGGTAGCGGTACAGAGTCAATGTGGAGGCTATATACAGGGTATTACAGTACAGAGTCAATGTGGAGGCTTTATACAGGGTATTACGGTACAGAGTCAATGTGGAGGCTATATACAGGGGGCACCGGTACCGAGTCAGTGTGGAGGCTATATACAGGGTATTACGGTACATAGTCAATGTGGAGGCTATATACAGGGGGTAGCGGTACAGAGTCAATGTGGAGGCTTTATACAGGGTATTACGGTACAGAGTCAATGTGGAGGCTATATACAGGGGGCACCGGTACCGAGTCAGTGTGGAGGCTATATACAGGAGTTACCGGTACCGAGTCAGTGTGGAGGCTATATACAGGAGTTACCGGTACCGAGTCAGTGTGCAGGGGTACAGCCTAGTTGAGGTAATCTGTACATGTATGTGAGGGTACAGGCTAGTTGAGGTAATCTGTACATGTATGTGAGGGTACAGGCTAGTTGAGGTAATCTGTACATGTATGTGAGGGCGAAGCTCTTTGTTTGTTACCTATGTGAGTAGCAGCAGTGTACAAGGGTGGTTGGGGGGGGGGGTCAATGTCAATTGTCCGGTGACGATTTTTATGAATTGTTCAGCAGTCTAATCGCTTGGGGATAGAAGCTGTTGAGGAGCCTTTTGGTCCTTTTTTTTGTTTTTCTACTGTGTTATTGACTTGTTAATTGTTTACTCCATGTGTAACTCTGTGTTGTCTGTTCACACTGCTAGGTTTTATCTTGGCCAGGTCGCAGTTGCAAATGAGAACTTGTTCTCAACTAGCCTACCTGGTTAAATAAAGGTGAAATGTTTGGACCATGATAGTTTGTTGGTGATGTGGACACCAAGGAACTTGAAACTCTCGACCCAGTCCACTACAGCCCAGTCGATGTTAATGGGGGCCTGTTCGGCCCTCTTTTTCCCTGTAGTCCACGATCAACTCCTTTGTCTTGCCTCACGTTGAGGGAGAGGTTGTTGTCCTGGCACCACACTGCCAGATCTCTGACCTCCTCCCTATAGGCTGTCTCATCGTTGAGGGAGAGGTTGTTGTCCTGGCACCACACTGCCAGGTTTCTGATCTCCTCCCTATAGGCTGTCTCATTGTCAGTGATCAGGCCTACCACTGTTGTGTCGTCAGCAAACTTAATGATGGTGTTGGAGTCGTGTTTGGCCACGCAGTCGTGGGTGAACAGGGAGTACAGGAGGGGACTAAGCACGCACCCCTGAGGGGCCCCAGTGTTAAGGATCAGCGTGGCAGACGTATTGTTGCCTACTCTTAACACCTGGGAGCGGCCCATCAGGAAGTCCAGGATCCAGTTGCAGAGGGATGTGTTTAGTCCCAGAGTCCTTGGCTTGGTGATGAGATTTGTGGGCACTATGGTGTTGAACGCTGAACTGTAGTCGATGAACAGCCTTCTCACATAGGTTTTCCTTTTATCCAGGTGGGAAAGGGCGGTGTGGAGTGTGATTGAGATTGTGTCATCTGTGGATCTGTTGGATTGGTATGTGAATTGGAGTGGGTCTAGGGTATCCGGGAGGATGCTGTTGATGTGAGTCATGACCAGCCTTTCAAAGCATGTCTTGGCTACCGACTTGAGTGCCACGGCGCGGTAATTATTTAGGCAGGTTACCTTCGCTTCCTTGGGCACAGGGACTATGGTGGTCCGCTTGAAACATGTAGATATTACAGACTCTGTCAGGGAGAGACTGAAGATGTCAGTGAAAACACTTGCCAGTTGGCCCGCATTGACGCTTTGCTTGTTTGATGGCTTCTGGTTGGGGTATGTACGTAGTCACTGTGGGGACGACGTCCTCGATGCACTTATTGATGAAGCCAATGACTGAGGTGGTGTATTCCTCAATGCCATTGGATGAATCCTGGAACATATTCCAGTCTGTGCTGGAAGAAAACAGTCCTGCAGTGTAGCAGCCGAGTCATCTGACCACTGCCGTACTGAGCGAGTCACTGGTTCTTCCTGCTTTAGTTTCTGCTTTGCCAAATGGAGGGTGGGGGAGAGCTTTGTATGCATCTGTGTGTTTGGAGTAAATGTGGTCTAGGATTTTTCCCCCTTGTGACATGCTGGTAAAAATTTGGTGAAACTGGTTTGTCTGCATTAAAGTCCCTGGCCACTAGGAGCGCCGCTTCTGGGTGAGCATTTTCTTCTTTGCTTATGGCCTTATAGCTTGAGAGCGGTCTTAGTGCCAGCATCGGTCTGTGGTGGTAAATAAGATGGCTATGAATAATACAGATGAGAACTCTCTTGGTAGATAGTTTGGCCAACAACTTGTACTCTACCTTAGGCGAGCAATACCCCGAGACTTCTTCAATATTAGACATCGCGCACCAGCTGTTATTGACAAAAAGACACACACCCCACCCCTCGTCTACCAGAGGTAGCAGCTGTGTTCTGCCGGTGCATTGAAAATCCCACTAGCTCTATATTGTCCGTTTCTTCGTTCAGCCACGCCTCGGTGAAACATAAGATGTTACAGTTTAAATGTCCCGTTGGTATGATAATCTTAATAATTTGTCATAAATTTAATTTTCTAACGATTGCACGTTAGCAAGGAAAATGGAAGGCATTGGGAGTTTACATCGCTCGCCTCAGGCTTCTCAAAAGGATCCTCGATCTGCGTCCCCTTTTTCGGCGTCTTTTCTTCACGCAGAAGGAGTGGATCTGGGCCTGTTCCAGTGAAAGCAGGATATCCTTCTCGATGAACTCGTTAGAGGATAAAGTTTCTTCCAGTCCGTGGTGAGTAATCACTTTTCTGATGCCCAGAAGTTATTCTTGGTCATAGGAGACGGTAGCAGCAACATTATGTACAAAAAAGTTAAAGAACAAGTTACACAAAACGAGAAAAAAAAAGTTTTAAAAATTGCACAATTGGTTGGGAGAATGTAAAACATCAGCCATGTTCTTCGGTGCCATCTTTTGATGTAATCACAGAGTAATACTCTGAATGAGCAGAACCTGATATATAAGTGTGGGTGATTGTTCAGAACATGTAACATGCCTCGACAGGATGTTGAGTTCCAGCATTTAGCTAAGACTTCCACTGGCAGCAGAGCTAACGACTTCCACTGGCAGCAGAGCTAACGACTTCCACTGGCAGCAGAGCTAACGACTTCCACTGGCAGCAGAGCTAACGACTTCCACTGGCAGCAGAGCTAACGACTTCCACTGGCAGCAGAGCTAACGACTTCCACTGGCAGCAGAGCTAACGACTTCCACTGGCAGCAGAGCTAACGACTTCCACTGGCAGCAGAGCTAACGACTTCCACTGGCAGCAGAGCTAACGACTTCCACTGGCAGCAGAGCTAACGACTTCCACTGGCAGCAGAGCTAAAGACTTCCACTGGCAGCAGAGCTATAGACTTCCACTGGCAGCAGAGCTATAGACTTCCACTGGCAGCAGAGCTAAAGACTTCCACTGGCAGCAGAGCTAAAGACTTCCACTGGCAGCAGAGCTATAGACTTCCACTGGCAGCAGAGCTATAGACTTCCACTGGCAGCAGAGCTAATGACTTCCACTGGCAGCAGAGCTATAGACTTCCACTGGCAGCAGAGCTATAGACTTCCACTGGCAGCAGAGCTATAGACTTCCACTGGCAGCAGAGCTATAGACTTCCACTGGCAGCAGAGCTAACGACTTCCACTGGCAGCAGAGCTAACGACTTCCACTGGCAGCAGAGCTAACGACTTCCACTGGCAGCAGAGCATTTTAAAGAATGAAAATCCACAGCTGCCTGTGTAAGAGGTGCTGCCTCGTAGAACAGGATTATGTAGCTTCATTGAGACAGAGGACTTAAAGTCCACCAAGACCTTTGGCAAAACTTAACGGTAGAGGAGGAATGTTAAGAATTTTAATTAGAAGCAGAATATTTTAAATTACTGATAAGCAACCTAGGGTCAGGGAGGTGGGGGGTTATGTGGGTTGGGAAGCAGGGTTTATGTTTGTACCCTCTCTGAAAAATAAAAAGTTGGTCACAAAACAAAAAAACAAAAACATAATTTTTCAGGTTGAAACAACGCTGCCCTCTGACTGGCTGTCTGGTAGAAACAACGCTGCTCCCTGACTGGCTGTCTGGTAGAAACAACGCTGCTCTCTGACTGGCTGTCTGGTAGAAACAACGCTGCTCTCTGACTGGCTGTCTGGTAGAAACAACGCTGCTCTCTGACTGGCTGTCTGGTAGAAACAACGCTGCTCTCTGACTGGCTGTCTGGTAGAAACAACGCTGCTCTCTGACTGGCTGTCTGGTAGAAACAACGCTGCTCTCTGACTGGCTGTCTGGTAGAAACAACGCTGCTCTCTGACTGGCTGTCTGGTAGAAACAACGCTGCTCTCTGACTGGCTGTCTGGTAGAAACAACGCTGCTCTCTGACTGGCTGTCTGGTAGAAACAACGCTGCTCTCTGACTGGCTGTCTGGTAGAAACAACGCTGCTCTCTGACTGGCTGTCTGGTAGAAACAACGCTGCTCTCTGACTGGCTGTCTGGTAGAAACAACGCTGCTCTCTGACTGGCTGTCTGGTAGAAACAACGCTGCTCTCTGACTGGCTGTCTGGTAGAAACAACGCTGCTCTCTGACTGGCTGTCTGGTAGAAACAACGCTGCTCTCTGACTGGCTGTCTGGTAGAAACAACGCTGCTCTCTGACTGGCTGTCTGGTAGAAACAACGCTGCTCTCTGACTGGCTGTCTGGTAGAAACAACGCTGCTCTCTGACTGGCTGTCTGGTAGAAACAACGCTGCTCTCTGACTGGCTGTCTGGTAGAAACAACGCTGCTCTCTGACTGGCTGTCTGGTAGAAACAACGCTGCTCCCTGACTGGCTGTCTGGTAGAAACAACGCTGCTCTCTGACTGGCTGTCTGGTAGAAACAACGCTGCTCTCTGACTGGCTGTCTGGTAGAAACAACGCTGCCCTCTGACTGGCTGTCTGGTAGAAACAACGCTGCTCTCTGACTGGCTGTCTGGTAGAAACAACGCTGCCCTCCGACTGGCAGTCTGTTTGAAACAACGCTATATTGCAATCTTCAATCTGCTGGTCCATTGAAGAAGAAACATGGTGATAAAATCATCCACCTCTGGCCTGCTCGCCTCCCTACCACTGAGGAAGTACAGTTCCCGCTCAGCCCAGTCAAAACTGTTCGCTGCTCTGGCCCCCCAATGGTGGAACAAACTCCCTCACGACGCCAGGACAGCGGAGTCAATCACCACCTTCCGGAGACACCTGAAACCCCACCTCTTTAAGGAATACCTAGGATAGGATAAAGTAATCCCTCTCACCCCCTCCCCTGAAAAGATTTAGATGCACTACTGTTCCACTGGAGGTCATAAGGTGAATGCACCAATTTGTAAGTCGCTCTGGATAAGAGCGTCTGCTAAATGACTTAAATGTAATGTAAATGTAATAAAATAACTATCAGAGGCTCTAATGTCAGCTCTGCTCTCTGTGTTCCTCAGCACAGTGACAGAACAAATAAGAGTTCCAAGGGATTGATCTGTACTTCACACAAAGTAAACAAATACAACTAATGTAAACACATTCCAAAATACTACACCAGTCATTTCAGAATCCCATACTCAACAAGAACATGTTTTAGTAATTCAGAGAATGTAGGTTATCATAACAAGAACCTCCTGATGACAGACTGACCAGGTCAACTGGGGTCATGAACCCCTGATGACAGACTGACCAGGACAACGGTCTCAGCCTCCAGTAATTATGCTGCAATAGTTTATGCCCCTCTAATATTCTCTCGCCCTCTCCTCTCAGAGCACCTGAGCCCTAGGACCATGCCTCAGGACTACCTGGCATGATGACTCCTTGTTGTCCCCAGTCCACCTGATCATGCTGCTGCTCCAGTTTCAACTGTTCTGCCTGCGGCTATGGAACCCTGACCTGTTCACTGGACGTGCTACCTGTCCCAGACCTGCTGTTTTCAACTCTCTCTCTACCACACCTGCTGTCTCTAACTCTGAATGATCAGCTATGAAAAGCCAACTGACATTTACTCCTGTTGCACCCTCTACAACCACTGTGATTATTATTTGACCACTAAACAGGTGCCATTAATACAGGTAACGAGTGGAGGACAGAGGAGCCTCTTAAAGATGAAGTTACATGTCTTTGAGAGCCAGAACTCCTGCGTGTTTGTAGATGACCAAATACTTATAAATACAGTGATTTTCTGGATTTATTTTCTAATTTTGTCTGTCATAGTTGAAGTGTACCGATGATGAAAATTACAGGCCTCATCTTTTTAAGTGGGAGAACTTGCACAATTGGTGGCTGACAATACTTTTTTGCCCCACTGTATGTACAAACTAAAAAAATAAAAAGAATATGGCCACTTTGATATAACGTTTAATCCCATTAGGTTGTCTGATTTCCATGGAAACAGGATTAATTAGGGGGAAATAGTTCTTCTTGCAAAGCATGTAACAAAGCACGTCAACATTTTATTCAAACTATAATATTAATCGGAGTATTCACAATCCGGGTAGGACCTAGTGGTGTGGGGGCTGTGCTTTGGCAAAGTGGGGGGGTTATATCCTTCCTGTTTGGCCCTGTCTGGGGGTGTCCTCGGATGGGGCCACAGTGTCTTCTGACCCCTCCTGTCTCAGCCTCCAGTATTTATGCTGCAGTAGTTTATGTGTCGGGGGGCTAGGGTCAGTTTGTTATATCTGGAGTACTTCTCCTGTCCTATTCGGTGTCCTGTGTGAATCTAAGTGTGCGTTCTCTAATTCTCTCCTTCTCTCTCTCTCTCGGAGGACCTGAGCCCTAGGACCATGCCCCAGGACTACCTGACATGATGACTCCTTGCTGTCCCCAGTCCACCTGGCCATGCTGCTGCTCCAGTTTCAACTGACCTGAGCCCTAGGACCGTGCCCCAGGACTACCTGACATGATGACTCCTTGCTGTCCCCAGTCCACCTGACTGTGCTGCTGCTCCAGTTTCAACTGTTCTGCCTTATTATTATTCGACCATGCTGGTCATTTATGAACATTTGAACATCTTGGCCACGTTCTGTTATAATCTCCACCCGGCACAGCCAGAAGAGGACTGGCCACCCCTCATAGCCTGGTACCTCTCTAGGTTTATAATCTCTACCCGGCACAGCCAGAAGAGGACTGGCCACCCCACATATGCTCTCTCTAATTCTCTCTTTCTCTCTCTCGGAGGACCTGAGCCCTAGGACCGTGCCCCAGGACTACCTGACATGATGACTCCTTGCTGCCCCAGTCCACCTGATTGTGCTGCTGCTCCAGTTTCAACTGTTCTGCCTTATTATTATTCGACCATGCTGGTCATTTATGAACATTTGAACATCTTGGCCATGTTCTGTTATAATCTCCACCCGGCACAGCCAGAAGAGGACTGGCCACCCCACATAGCCTGGTTCCTCTCTAGGTTTCTTCCTAGGTTTTGGCCTTTCTAGGGAGTTTTTCCTAGCCACCGTGCTTCTACACCTGCATTGCTTGCTGTTTGGGGTTATCAGCTGATGTACGAAGGGCTATATAAATAAATTTGATTTGACCTTAATTTTTATAATATTTTTTAAAATGTTTTATTTTTTATTGTCCACCAGCTACTGTGGTAGTTTTTAAAAGTTTTTAAAAACCTACCAGCCACCCAAAATATTTTACCACCAAAATTCACGTAACGGATGAGCATGCTTTGGAATGTTTATAAAACAAGAAATGTATTACTAGAAAGAAGTAATGGGGTATATTGCTCAATTCCATTTAACCAATGTATGTTCAAATATACTGGACCAAAAATAAAGGCAATATGTAGTGTAGCTCCTGTAACAGAAGAAACCAAATCCACACAAAGCTCATTTCCGACGTGTTCCATACCCACACAAGGCTCATTTCAGATGTGTTCCATACCCACACCAAGCTCATTTCAGATGTGTTCCATACCCACACCAAGCTCATTTCCGACGTGTTCCATACCCACACAAGGCTCATTTCAGATGTGTTCCATACCCACACCAAGCTCATTTCAGATGTGTTCCATACCCACACCAAGCTCATTTCAGTTGTGTTCCATACCCAAACCAAGCTCATTTCAGATGTGTTCCATACCCACAACAAGCTCATGTCACTCAAATGTTGTGCACAAATTAGGTTACATCCCTGTTAGTGAGCATAGTGAGCATTTCTCCTTTGCCAAGGTAACAGGTGTGGCGTACCAAGAAGCTGATTAAACGGCATGCGCATTACACAGGTGCACCTTGTGCTGGGGACAATGAAAGGACACTCTACAATGTGCAGTTGCGTCACAAAACACAACGCCACAGATGTCAAGTTGAGGGAACGTACAATTGGCATGCGGACTACAGGAATGTCAAACACAGCTGTTGCCAGAGAATTTAATGTCAATTTCTCTACCATAAACCGCTTCCAATTTGTCAGTATGTCCGACCGGCCTCACAACCACAGACCACGTGTAACCACGCCAGCCCAGAACCTCCACATCCAGCTTCACAACCACAGACCACGTTGTAACCACGCCAGCCCAGAACCTCCACATCCAGCTTCACAACCACAGACCAGGTGTAACCACGCCAGCCCAGAACCTCCACATCCGGCTTCACAACCACAGACCAGGTGTAACCACGCCAGCCCAGAACCTCCACATCCGGCTTCACAACCACAGACCACGTTGTAACCACGCCAGCCCAGAACCTCCACATCCAGCTTCACAACCACAGACCACGTTGTAACCACGCCAGCCCAGAACCTCCACATCCAGCTTCACAACCACAGACCACGTTGTAACCACGCCAGCCCAGAACCTCCACATCCAGCTTCACAACCACAGACCACGTTGTAACCACGCCAGCCCAGAACCTCCACATCCGGCTTCACAACCACAGACCAGGTGTAACCACGCCAGCCCAGAACCTCCACATCCGGCTTCACAACCACAGACCACGTTGTAACCACGCCAGCCCAGAACCTCCACATCCGGCTTCACAACCACAGACCAGGTGTAACCACGCCAGCCCAGAACCTCCACATCCGGCTTCACAACCACAGACCAGGTGTAACCACGCCAGCCCAGAACCTCCACATCCGGCTTCACAACCACAGACCACGTTGTAACCACGCCAGCCCAGAACCTCCACATCCGGCTTCACAACCACAGACCAGGTGTAACCACGCCAGCCCAGAACCTCCACATCCGGCTTCACAACCACAGACCAGGTGTAACCACGCCAGCCCAGAACCTCCACATCCGGCTTCACAACCACAGACCAGGTGTAACCACGCCAGCCCCACAGACCAGGTGTAACCACGCCAGCCCCACAGACCACGTTGTAACCACGCCAGCCCAGAACCTCCACATCCGGCTTCACAACCACAGACCACGTTGTAACCACGCCAGCCCAGAACCTCCACATCCAGCTTCACAACCACAGACCAGGTGTAACCACGCCAGCCCAGAACCTTCACAACCACAGACCAGGTGTAACCACGCCAGCCCCACAGACCAGGTGTAACCACGCCAGCCCCACAGACCAGGTGTAACCACGCCAGCCCCACAGACCAGGTGTAACCACGCCAGCCCCACAGACCAGGTGTAACCACGCCAGCCCCACAGACCAGGTGTAACCACGCCAGCCCCACAGACCACGTTGTAACCACGCCAGCCCCACAGACCACGTTGTAACCACGCCAACCCAGAACCTCCACATCCGGCTTCACAACCACAGACCACGTTGTAACCACGCCAACCCAGAACCTCCACATCCGGCTTCACAACCACAGACCACGTTGTAACCACGCCAGCCCAGAACCTCCACATCCGGCTTCACAACCACAGACCACGTTGTAACCACGCCAGCCCAGAACCTCCACATCCAGCTTCACAACCACAGACCACGTTGTAACCATGCCAACCCAGAACCTCCACATCCAGCTTCACAACCACAGACCACGTTGTAACCACGCCAACCCAGAACCTCCACATCCAGCTTCACAACCACAGACCACGTTGTAACCACGCCAACCCAGAACCTCCACATCCAGCTTCTTCACCTGAGGGATCATCTGAGGGGGGGTGCTAAGGAGTATTTCTGTCTGTAATAAAGCCCTTGTCCGGTCATGTGAAATCAATAGATTAGGGCCTAATGAATGTATTTCAGTTGACTGATGTCCTATGAACTATAAGTCAATACCATCATTGAAATATTGCGTTTATATTTTTGTTCAGTATATTTCATTTAGTTAAAATAGTTAACACCAGATACAGTCCAGTTGTCGAACACCGAGCCACAAACGGCCGAGTGATGCATCTTATTTATAATTATAGTTCAGGGCTCCAACGCTGACATTTAGGAGCACAATAAAAGTATGACTGTTGTAAAGAAATTACTAAAAGTTCACAATTAAAAAAGTTTGAGTGTTCAAGCACAATGTACCCCAAATATTTCAGTCATTTGGCGAGACACCTTTTCAGCTGCCCCTCTAAGCGGCAGGCCATGACCGTGGTAATGACCGTGGTAATGACCGTGGACCGTGGTAATGACCGTGGTAATGATCGTGGTAATGACCGTGGTAACAGTGGCTTTAGTCCAAAATGAGCACTTGCGTTCTACTGTTATTTGAAGGGTGATCTTCTAAGAACACCCGAGAGGACCCTCTGGAGAGGAAGGTGGACTAGGAACACAAGTAGCCGGAGAACACTCGATTGAATGACACCTACAGTTAGTAAACAAGGAAAGACAAAGTTTTTGTAGAAGAAAAGACCAGGAATAACGCTAGCTGAGCGAGAGAGGGTTAGAGGTCGGAAAGAAAAGACCAGGAATAACGCTAGCTGAGCGAGAGAGGGTTGGAGGTCGGAAAGAAAAGACCAGGAATAACGCTAGCTGAGCGAGAGGGTTGGAGGTCGGAAAGAAAAGACCAGGAATAACGCTAGCTGAGCGAGAGAGGGTTGGAGGTCGGAAAGAAAAGACCAGGAATAACGCTAGCTGAGCGAGAGAGGGTTGGAGGTCGGAAAGAAAAGACCAGGAATAACGCTAGCTGAGCGAGAGAGGGTTGGAGGTCGGAAAGAAAAGACCAGGAATAACGCTAGCTGAGCGAGAGAGGGTTGGAGGTCGGAAATAGCGGCGAGGAGTGAGGACTAAATTGAGAAAAAGTTGAAGACAAACAGCTGTACAGGAATGCAAACAATATGGGTGTCAATTCTGATGGTATGGAGCGGGAGGATGAGGGTCAAGGACCGAAGAAGAGCGATCATGATACAGAAAGCAGTGGAGGGTCAAGAAAGCATAAAGGAGAGCCAAGGTAGAACGCAAGAGTAGTGATGTGTTGGAGTGGAAAGTGGTGATGGTGTTTGATGAGACCACAGGGCCTCATTTTGACCCTATCCCATGAACTTTCAATGTTAGAGAATTTGGCATTTAAAACACTGCAATGCATATGGGACAAAGAATGGGATATGAATGGGATATTTGGTGGCAGGGTAGCCTAGTGGTTAGAGCGGTGGACTAGTAGCCGAAAGGTTGCAAGATCGAATCCCCGAGCTGACAAGGTACAAATCTGTGGTTCTGCCCCTGAACAAGGCAGTTAACCCACTGTTCCTAGGCTGTGATTGAAAATAAGAATGTGTTCTTAACTGACTTGCCTAGTTAAATAAAGGTTCATGTAGCTGCACAGTGTAAAGAAAAGATGTGGAGGGGAACATGATTACAGGGAATGTGGAAGCAATGGGAAGGTTTAGTGTTGTAATTGTGGGGGAGAACACAATGCAGTATTTGGTGGATGCCAGGTACAGAGAGAGGCTCAGAGATATAGGAGCAGTCATGATGAAGGGTATGCAGAGGGGGTAAAACAGATTGGTAGAACTACAGTGCTATTGATGGAGCTTACATGGATGTACTTATACTAGGTGGACCTACTGTCAGGACTGGTGCTTCTGATGGTCCCGGCATGGTTGAGAGGCCTGTTCAGACACCTTGTGCTCATGAATGTGTGGCGTTAAAGGACACTTTGATAATGAAGTAATAAAGTTGCTTTTATTGGTAAGGTGATCAATACGACTCGGGTTGTGGAAAGCGGAAATGCCAGGATGAAGGTTATTGTGGAGACGGCAAGAGATATTGGAAGTAGCAAATGTTACTGTTGAAATGGTTGTTGACATGCTGAACAATCCTAAGGGTGGAGTGTTTCTGCATGATATAAAGTTTAATGGGGTGGGGGTTAGAAGTTAAGGATTTATTTGGTTTAGGATCCTGATTGATCCAGCCCAGGAGGGGGCGGCATGCACGTAAACGATAGTTTGCGGACCGCCATGATATCATAGAGGAAGAACACCTGAGAGAGAGAGAGAGAGAGGAGAGGAGAGGAGAGAGAGAAGAGAGAGAGAGGAGAAAGAGAGAGGAGAGAGAGAGAGAGAGAGAGAGAGAAGAGAGAGAGAGGAGAGAGAGAGAGAGAGAGAGAGAGAGAGAGAGAGAGAGAGAGAGAGACAGAGAGAGAGAGAGAGAGAGAGAGAGAGAGAGAGAGAGAGAGAGAGAGAGAGAGAGAGAGAGAGAGAGGAAAGAGAGAGAGAGAGAGAGAGAGAGGAGAGAGAGAGAGAGAGAGAGAGAGAGAGAGAGAGAGAGAGAGAGAGAGAGAGAGAGGAGAGAGAGAGAGAGAGAGAGCGAGAGAGAGAGAGAGAGAGGGAGAGAGAGAGAGGAGAGAGAGAGAGAGAGAGAGAGAGAGAGGAGAGAGAGAGAGAGGAGAGAGGAGAGAGAGAGAGAGAGAGAGAGAGCGAGAGAGGAGAGAGAGAGGAGAGAGAGAGGAGCGAGAGAGGAGCGAGAGAGGAGCGAGAGACTGTCTAGTATGGAAGAACGCAGAGCACTTAAAAATCTGCTCAATTTGAAACGTACTTCGATATATGACCTCTGACCTAAACAGGAAACGGCATCACGCACCCGGCGTCAAAGCTAGCTAGGTAAGTCAGTTTAAATTATACCCAATATAACAATGTGAGCAACTAGTGCTAGCAATTCAAATAAGAACTATCCCAGAATGGTAATATTTAAACAGGAATAAGTAGTAAACAAGAACAGAATCGATTTTCTCAGAACCCGTTAGTGAATTAAGATGACATGGACCAGTACCAGTTAGTGAATTAAAATGACATGGACCAGTACCAGTTAGTGAATTAAGCTGACATGGACCAGTACCCGTTAGTGAATTAAGATGACATGGACCAGTACCCGTTAGTGAATTAAAATGACATGGACCAGTACCAGTTAGTGAATTAAGCTGACATGGACCAGTACCAGTTAGTGAATTAAGATGACATGGACCAGTACCAGTTAGTGAATTAAGATGACATGGACCAGTACCAGTTAGTGAATTAAGGACCAGTACCAGTTAGTGAATTAAGATGACATGGACCAGTACCAGTTAGTGAATTAAGATGACATGGACCAGTACCAGTTAGTGAATTAAGATGACATGGACCAGTACCAGTTAGTGAATTAAGATGACATGGACCAGTACCAGTTAGTGAATTAAGATGACATGGACCAGAATCCGTTTACGTGGATTGCTTGGTCTGTTGCTACATCGTTGCAGACATTTGACAGGTAAGCTTTTATACATTGCACAGAGGCTGAATCAAGAATGATAAATAGCCAGAATAGTGGTGTTTCGCTGTGAAGCTAGTATTGCAATGCATTAGGATTGCTGTTGTTATGTTTCCAATGACCAGGTTTGCATTGTGATAAATTCAGACAGCTATAACACCCATGACTATTACTAAATGACAGCGAGGTTCCTGCTTGTTTTTATATTCACCTTATGCATTGATAAATAATAAATAATTGATAGACAATATGATGCAATACTAGGTTAGAAGGCCTAGACTACTTCATCCTAATGTGAGCTAAATACATTGGATACAAAACCAACACTAGCATATTCTAAAGAAGAATATGTCCTTTAAAACTTGTTAGGGAAGTGCTCCCGCTGTGGGAACATCAATCAGCGGAAATTTCAAGTGCGCCACGTATAGTTGTTGATAAAACTCAAACTTTCATTAAAATGCACATACAATGTACTGAATTAAAGCTACACTCGTTGTGAATCTATCCACCAAGTCAGATTTGTAAAATGCTTTTCGGCAAAAGCATGAGAAGCTATTATCTGATAACATGTACCCCCAAAATACTGCAACGTCACCTAACGACAGATTTTGCGATAGCCGGGGCTACCCAAAACGCAGAAATAAAATATAAAACATTCATTACCTTTGACGAGCTTCTTTCTTGGCACTCCTAGATGTCCCATAAACATCATTTTGGGTCAAACGTCATTTTTTAAAATTAAAAAAGTCGACGATAAACTTTCACAAAACACTTTAAATACTTTTGTAATGCAACTTTAGGTATTAGTAAATGTTAATAAGCGATCGAATTGATTACGAGGCGAAGTATATTCTATAGCTGTCCGTCTGGAAATAATGTCCGGCTAAATCTCAACCAAAATATCCGGTCGGATACCTGAAGAAATGGCTTGTCTCTTCTTCGTTTGACCAAGAAACAAAGACTAGGCAAATGACAAGACTGTTGACATCGTGTGGAAGCTGTAGGTATTGCAACCTCGACCTCATTTAATCTGGGTCACCTTTAACAATTGTTTGAAGAGGCGCATGGATATTTTTTTCCATTTTCAGTGATCAGATTTTCCTGCACTTTTCGATGAAACGCACGTTCTGTTATAGTCACAGCCGTGATTTAACCAGTTTTAGAAACGTCTGAGTGTTTTCTATCCACACATACTAATCATATGCATATACTATATTCCTGGCATGAGTAGCAGGGCGCTGAAATGTTGAGCGATTTTTAACAAAAAGCTGCGAAAATTCGCAGCCTCCCTAAGAGGTTTTAAACATATTCTCTGCAGTCCCCAGATGATGCCTGTCTCTCTCCTTGCAGGGGGGATTAGACATATTCTCTGCAGTCCCCAGATGATGCCTGTCTCTCTCCTTGCAGGGGGGATTAGACAGATGAACTAGCATCCCCAAGTGAGGGGCATGAATGAGATTAACATTCAACAGCTTGTTCAGTACAAGGAAAACATTTTGGCATGACAGCCACAGGTTTCTTTTATACACAGGTGGGCAGGAATTAAAACTTGCACAGTGCAGTACCCTGGGGCAGGAATCCCCCAGGTCTAGATTCTAGAATGAGCTTAATGTTCCAATGAGCTGAGCATTCTGCTTTTTAGAGAATAAGGTGTGGATCCATTTCCAACATAGTGATGTTGCACACTGCTGAATAAACTCCTGAAAGGGGGGATTTTCCTGGTGGACAGGAGGTTCCCAAGTTTATCGGTCTGGGTGAGGGGGTGGGATGTGCTTCACCCGGAGGAGAACACAGCAGAAACCAAGGGAGGTGAAGTTAACCTCACTGCCAGTGCTGGTTCAAGCCGCTGAGAACAACAATTACTTTTGTTAATGTGCAATGGTTTTGTAAACAGTTTTACATATTCATAGGCTGAATCAAGTTGTCAGACTTAATTGATCATTTCATTATTCAAAACATATTCTTTATGTGCAATGGTAAAACATGAGGGGAGGGGAAGTGACAAGAAGAAAGTTAGATAACGTTAGGTAAACAGACATGTATTGACTGATCGTGTATGAACGTACACACAACTTGGCTGGCGAACAAGCCTAGATTTAACAACACAGCTAGCTGCATTTCCTACCTTTTAAAAATCAGATCTTAAAATGTTTGCCTCCGGGGCCTCCCGGGTGGAGGCACATTGGTGCAACTGGCTCCCGGGTTGGATGTGCGCTGTGTTAAGAAGCAGTGCGGCTTGGTTGGGTTGTGTTTCGGAGGACGCATGGCTTTCGACCTTCGTCTCTCCCGAGCCCGTACGGGAGTTGTAGCGATGAGACAAGATAGTAAATACTAACAATTTAAATACATTTAAATAAATAAAAATGTTTGTCCGGCACGATAATTGTCCTATCAAGCCAATGCCATGGAGTGAAATGAACACATCAGTTGCTATCTGTCCCGGAAAACAAATTGAAAAAAACTATTTGCTACATTTGTCATTAGCTGGCAAGCAAACTCAGGATATATATATTTTTTTAAACTGTCCAAGTCTTCAGAATTGACACTGCTGATTTTACTATTAGTTCCTTTAGTTGTTCATCCTTAAACAGCCGATAACCAGGAAGAGATCGCCAGCCATTGTGTTCAATGAGCTAACTTAGCTTGGCTAGCGGGCTGATACCCAGGACGAGATCGCCTGCTAGCTAGCCATCGTGTTCAATGAGCTAACTTAGCTTGGCTAGCGGGCTGATAAACAGCAGTGACTCAACATTGGAATTCAGAATTCTTATGAAACTAAATGTTAAAAATTCAAATTGTTGACTTCCCTACTCGCTATACGCTCCAGATAGAACATCAGTATGCATTTTGGAACACCCAGTGTCTCGGTTTAGGTATGAGAATCTCTGTGTGCCTTCGCTAGCAGCAGACAGTTGTAGCAAACTCTAACTTTACTGAACAAAAAAACAAAAACGCAACATTCAACCATTTCAAAGATTCTACAGAGTTACTGTTCATAAGGAAATCATTCAATTTAAATAAACTCATTAGTCCCCAATATATGGACTGGGCAGGAGCGCAGCCATGGATGGGCCTTGGAGGACATAGGCCCACCCACTTGTTAGCCATGCCCAGCCAATCAGAATGAGTTTTTCTCCACAAAAAGGGGTTTATGACAGACAGAAATACTCCTCAGTTTCATCAGCTGTCCGGGTGCCTGGTCTCAGACGATCCCGCAGGTGAAGAATGGATGTGGCAGTCCTGAGCTGGCATGGTTACATCTGGTCTGCGGTTTTGAGGCCGGTTGGACATACTGCCAAATTCTCTAAAATGACATTGCAGGTGGCTTATGGTAGAGAAATGAACATTCAATTCTCTGGCAACAGCTCAGGTGGGCATTCCTACAGTCAGTATGCCAATTGCATGCTCCCTCAACTTGAGACAGTGGCATTGTGTTGTGTGACAAAACTGCACATTTTAGAGTGGCCTTTTATTGTCCCCAGCAGGTGGATGGATTATCTTGGCAAATGAGAAACGCTCACTTACAGGGAAGTACACAAATTTGTGTACAAAATTGGAAAGAAATGCGCTTTTTGTTCGTATGGAACATTTCTGGGATCTTTTATTTCAGCTCACGAAACCAACACTTCACATGTTGCATTTATATTCTACTTTGATAGTCAGAGTCCCATTAACATCCTCTCACCAGGCAGTTAGTCGTTGAGGTGTGACGGCCAGGTTCTCTGCTGGTCCCCTGGAGCGCTGGCTGGCTGTTCTAGAACCCTAGAGTAGGATTGGGCAATCTCCAGCTTTCCATACCTTCATACCATTCCTCTACAATACTGGGGTATACAGTATTACCGGCAGTGCACACAAGGGGCGCTATTTCATTCCAAACAAAATATTTTTTTATGCACAAAACAAATTTAGGCATCAGGGATCTTTATCCAGGAGGGGATTGATTGTCTCTTCTGTAACCAAGAAGATTGGTTTGTTAACTGGCTAAATGTCAAGATCAAATGCATAGCTGGATCCCTGAGCTGGAGATAATATAGTTGTGGTGCACCCCTGCCAACACCACACACAAATAAAAAGAGGCATTTAAAATCATGGGCATTTCGAAATACCCTGTTATACACGGTATACTGGCCAAGCATACACTAGGGCACTGCTGGCTGTTCTAGAACTCTGTGACAAAGCCACTGAACTCCTGCCAAGACAACTAGAGCAAACTTCAGTCCAGAACGCTACGCTTGGTTGGTGGCTTAAACACTAATCATTCAGCAGCCGGACCCACCTGACCATAAGCTTCTCAGGAATTCTGCTGGTGTGGATCACGTCCCTAACCTTAGGGAGTGAAGAAAGGTGCTTTGAGCTACTGTGGTGTGTTGGGACTGAGCCCACTGTGCAGCACTAAGCACTGTGAGCTCTGCATGCTGAGGTGAGCTGCTGAACTTTACACCTGTTTGGGTCAACACAGAATGCTACACAAAGTAGAAGAGATTCACAGCAACCAGACTACAGGAGCTGCCTGCTGTCATACCCCCTGGAACTAACTGTCCATTGAAGACCTTGCTGGTTAATCATTAACCTGCAGCTTGAGCTAACAAACAAGTTAGTGGGATTTTTAGAATGATTCTGTATGATTGTCTATGGCCAGATGGACTTAGTTTAAAATCGCCCTTGGTACTATGATGGCGCATCTCCCAATTAAACTAACCTTCCACACAGTTCCGTCAGGAAGTATTCACAACCCTTTACTTTTGAGACATTTTGTTTTGTTGTGTTACAGCCTGAATTTTTAATTGAGATTGTGTCACTTGTTATGGCACACCTAAATAAATTCAGTAGCAGGGCCTCCACCTGTCAAACGGGTAACCATGTCTGATTCACCAGCCACGTTGGTGTGTGGTAACACTCCGGGCTCTACAGTGTGGGCATTTAACACAAATAGTCAAGTATGGGCACAAGTGAGAGGTGTGATTTTATAGCTAAATAAATGCTGTAGTAGCGGTTTTCAAAGTATTTCTGCTATTTTGTTTCATATCTGGTAACGCATAAACGGAATCCTAACGTTATAGCTATCCCACCTCGCATAATAGCAACACTGCCTTTCTGGGGGGCTGTGAGCACTGAAGGATTTGTATTTAGAAGCAATGGGAACAGGGAAAAAGGTTATTTATTCTAAAGTCTGCTAAAGTGAGACTTTGTCCTCTTTTCTTGGCTAGTTATACTTGTTCACAAGCTAGGTTTACAATGTTTGAGTTAACTCCCACTGCAAGCAAGAGACATGGGCCTTTATGTACTGTGATGGCTCCAGTGGCACTGTTACCAAGGTAACCTTAAAGGGGCAGCTAAAAATTCTGATTATTTAAAATACTAAGGTCACAGAATATTAAAATGAGCAATATACCACATTACTTCTTACTAGTAATATATTTATTGTTTTAGAAACCAGCACGCACATCTTTTTTTGTTTGTTGCTTATTTGTGTAATTAGGGCAATAACAACAATCGGAGTGGACGGTATCTACAGTATATTCGGAAAGTATTCAGACCCCTTGACTTTTTCCACATTTTGTTACGTTACAGCCTTCTTCTAACATGTATTTCCTCATCAATCTTCACACAATACCCCATAATGACAAAGCACAAACAGGCTTAGTAAAATCACTTCTAGGCAAGTCAGTTAAGAACAAATTCTTATTTACAAGATTCTCTGGTCTGATGAAACAAATATTGATCTCTTTGGCCACATCTGGAGGATACCTGGCACAATCACTGCCGTGAATCATGGTGGTGGCAGCATCATGCTGTGGGGATGTTTTTCAGTGGCAGGGACTGGGAGAATAGTTAGGATTGAGAGAAAGATGAACGGAGCAAAGTACAGAGATCCTTGATGAAAACCTGCTCCAGAGTGCCCAGGACCTCAGACTGGGGCGAAGGTTCACCTTCAACAGGACAACAACCCTAAGGACACAGCCAAGACAACACAGGAGTGGCTTCGGGACAAGTTTCTGAATGTCCTTGAGCCTGTTCTTGAACCTGATCTAACATCTCTGGAGAGACTTGAAAATAGCTGTGCAGCGACCCTCCCCATCCAACCTGACAGAGCTAGAGAGGATCTGCAGAGAAGAATGGGAGAAACTCCCTAAATACAGGTGTGCCAAGTTATCTTCATACCTAAGGAGTTTTTTTTGCATAAAAATAAACATTATAGAGCTAAGAACAAGCAAAATCCTGATTCTGCTTTCCAACAAACACTGGGAGACAAATTCACCTTTCAGCAGGACGATAACCTAAAACACACGGCCAAATATACACTGGAGTTACTTACCAAGACGACATTGCATGTTCCCGAGTGGCTCAGGTACAGTTCACTTAAATCTACGGCAAGACTTGAAAATGTCTCTCTGGCAATGATCAACAACCAACTTGACGAGATTGAAGAAGTGGAAATATTGTACAAGCCAGGTGTGGAAAGCTTTTAGAGACTTTTAGAGACTTACCCAGAAAGACCCACAGTGGTGGGTAGCTGTAGTGGCTGATGCTAACATGTATCAACTACGGGGTGTGGATACTTACGTAAATAAGACCTGTATTTCATTTTAAATACATTTTCTAAAAATGTATAAGAACATGCTTTGACTTTGTCATTATGGGGTATTGTGTGTCGATGGGTGAGAAATAATCTATTTCATCAGTTTTTTAAAAATCAGACTAACAAAATGTTGAATAAGTCAAAAGGGTATGAATATTTTCTGAAGGCTTTGTAGGTCGTAGCCACCGAATGTCATTTTCATACCTTAAGGGAACATTTTGACATTTGCCGTATGGTAGTGAGAAAGTCCATATTGCAAATGTACGGTCCCTTACTAGACGTCCCAAAACGTTTCTAAAATTCGCGGACGGCGTCGGGCCGAGTGGCAGGGCCAGACCTACCGGGAAGTCATCAAACAAACTTTCTCGGACATTCGGTTTCCGTTTTATAAAATAATCAAATTTTGGTCATTTTTTCGCTGTCCCGGTAAATCCCACAAGAGGGCATAAGCAATCATATTGCAAATGTACAAAACATTACGAATCACGACGGGGCCTTATCTCCAAAACGGAAAATATTTCGAAGCCGAAACTTGGTGAGCGTAGGTTTGGCATAATGGGCAGTTGGCCCCGAACAAGATGGCGTCTAGGCCTCAACAGTTTTTGAGTTATGGCCATTTTTCTGGGATTAAGGGGTTGCTAGGTTATGGAAAAAATATTCACTTTTTCAAAATGTTGCTTTTGGATGTTGACTTGGGTTGCATTTGCAATATGAAAAACCATGGTGGAGCGCACTCGCCACCTGTTGGATTTTCAAAGTGTTACACCTGGCATTTGGTATTGGACACCGTGTATATGGTTTGTCCAATGCCAATGACTTCCCATTCATTTTTGTCCATTTCAGGGGGGAGTTCCCTTACATACCAGGGAGTTTGGACATTAACAAGTGAATGTGAACGAGAGACATCGTGCAAATGAACAAGGATTTAAAACATGCTTCTCTGATGGAAGAAGAGCAGCGTCTCTGGAGCAGCTAGGGCCTGCTCTGCTCAGAGAAGAGCAGCGTTTCTGGAGCAGCTAGGGCCTGCTCTGCTCAGAGAAGAGCAGCGTTTCTGGAGCAGCTAGGGCCTGCTCTGCTCAGAGAAGAGCAGTGTCTCTGGAGCAGCTAGGGCCTGCTCTGCTCAGAGAAGAGCAGTGTCTCTGGAGCAGCTAGGGCCTGCTCTGCTCAGAGAAGAGCAGTGTCTCTGGAGCAGCTAGGGCCTGCTCTGCTCAGAGAAGAGCAGTGTCTCTGGAGCAGCTAGGGCCTGCTCTGCTCAGAGAAGAGCAGTGTCTCTGGAGCAGCTAGGGCCTGCTCTGCTCAGAGAAGAGCAGTGTCTCTGGAGCAGCTAGGGCCTGCTCTGCTCAGAGAATAGCAGTGTCTCTGGAGCAGCTAGGGCCTGCTCTGCTCAGAGAAGAGCAGCTAGGGACTGCTCTGCTCAGAGAAGAGCAGTGTCTCTGGAGCAGCTAGGGCCTGCTCTGCTCAGAGAAGAGCAGTGTCTCTGGAGCAGCTAGGGCCTGCTCTGCTCAGAGAAGAGCAGTGTCTCTGGAGCAGCTAGGGCCTGCTCTGCTCAGAGAAGAGCAGTGTCTCTGGAGCAGCTAGGGCAGCTAGGGCCTGCTCTGCTCAGAGAAGAGCAGTGTCCCTGGAGCAGCTAGGGCCTGCTCTGCTCAGAGAAGAGCAGTGTCCCTGGAGCAGCTAGGGCCTGCTCTGCTCAGAGAAGAGCAGTGTCTCTGGAGCAGCTAGGGCTTGCTCTGCTCAGAGAAGAGCAGTGTCTCTGGAGCAGCTAGGGCCTGCTCTGCTCAGAGAAGAGGAGCTAGGGCCTGCTCTGCTCAGAGAAGAGGAAGTCAAGATATCTATACAGCCAACACTGCTGCTAACTCATCCAAAGCGCTTTGACTTCTCAAACATGGCAGAAAGCTAACACTATATGATGCCCCATCACCTTATTAGTTCAGCCACTTACTGAGATAACTAGCATGTTAAACTTAATACACAGCTAGACTCACCTCCTCCCTCTTTCTCCTGTTGTGTAATTTACAAACAAACATGTGACTGGCTCAACTTTCCTGATAAACTATGGTAAGCTTCCGAATGCATTATAATGGGACAGGTTAAATGAAGCAAAGCAATCTGCTTTATCTCCTAACATATTCCACAAGTTGACTGCAGGAATTAAAGTAGCTACTAAGGCTGTGGAGGTCACAACATTTCGTCAGCCGGTGATTGTCAAGTAAATAACTGTCGGGCTCACGGTAATTGACCAAAATTAACATAAACACATTTGGCATCTCCTGGCTTCCGCCTACAAGCCACTGATGCAGACCTTTGGAACATCTACATTTTAAAAAGACTAATAAATACATGTAATATAGTCTACACCATCACAATAAATCCATGTAATATAGTCTACACACATCACAATAAATCCATGTAATATAGTCTACACCATCACAATAAATCCATGTAATATAGTCTACCTACACCATCACAATAAATCCATGTAATATAGTCTACTTACACCATCACAATAAATCCATGTAATATAGTCTACCTACACCATCACAATAAATCCATGTAATATAGTCTACCTACACCATCACAATAAATCCATGTAATATAGTCTGCCTACACCATCACAATAAATCCATGTAATGTAGTCTACACCATCACAATAAATTCATGTAATATAGTCTACTTACACCATCACAATAAATCCATGTAATATAGTCTACACCTCCACAATAAATCCATGTAATATAGTCTGCCTACACCATCACAATAAATCCATGTAATATAGTCTGCCTACACCATCACAATAAATCCATGTAATATAGTCTACCTACACCATCACAATAAATCCATGTAATATAGTCTACATCACAATAAATCCATCACAATAAATCCATGTAATATAGTCTACCTCACAATAAATCCATGTAATATAGTCACCATCACAATAAATCCATGTAATATAGCCTACACCATCACAATAAATCCATGTAATATAGTCTACACCATCACAATAAATCCATGTAATATAGTCTACCTACACCATCACAATAAATCCATGTAATATAGTCTACCTACACCATCACAATAAATCCATGTAATATAGCCTACACCATCACAATAAATCCATGTAATATAGTCTACCTACACCATCACAATAAATCCATGTAATATAGTCTACCTACACCATCACAATAAATCCATGTAATATAATCTACCTACACCATCACAATAAATCCATGTAATATAGTCTACCTACACCATCACAATAAATCCATGTAATATAGTCTACACCATCACAATAAATCCATGTAATATAGCCTACCTACACCATCACAATAAATCCATGTAATATAGTCTACCTACACCATCACGATAAATCCATGTAATATAGCCTACACCATCACGATAAATCCATGTAATATAGTCTACCTACACCATCACAATAAATCCATGTAATATAGTCTACTTACACCATCACAATAAATCCATGTGATATAGTCTACACCATCACAATAAATCCATGTAATATAGTCTGCCTACACCATCACAATAAATCCATGTAATGTAGTCTACACCATCACAATAAATCCATGTAATATAGTCTACACCATCACAATAAATCCATGTAATATAGTCTACCTACACCATCACAATAAATCCATGTAATATAGTCTACACCATCACAATAAATCCATGTAATATAGTCTACCTACACCATCACAATAAATCCATGTAATATAGTCTACACCATCACAATAAATCCATGTAATATAGTCTACCTACACCATCACAATAAATCCATGTAATATAGCCTACACCATCACAATAAATCCATGTAATATAGTCTACACCATCACAATAAATCCATGTAATATAGTCTACACCATCACAATAAATCCATGTAATATAGTCTACACCATCACAATAAATCCATGTAATATAGTCTACACCATCACAATAAATCCATGTAATATAGTCTACCTACACCATCACAATAAATCCATGTAATATAATCTACCTACACCATCACAATAAATCCATGTAATATAGTCTACCTACACCATCACAATAAATCCATGTAATATAGTCTACACCATCACAATAAATCCATGTAATATAGCCTACACCATCACGATAAATCCATGTAATATAGTCTACACCATCACAATAAATCCATGTAATATAGTCTACACCATCACAATAAATCCATGTAATATAGTCTACCTACACCATCACAATAAATCCATGTAATATAGTCTACCTACACCATCACAATAAATCCATGTAATATAGTCTACACCATCACAATAAATCCATGTAATATAGTCTACACCATCACAATAAATCCATGTAATATAGTCTACCTACACCATCACAATAAATCCATGTAATATAGTCTACCTACACCATCACAATAAATCCATGTAATATAGTCTACACCATCACAATAAATCCATGTAATATAGTCTACCTACACCATCACAATAAATCCATGTAATATAGCCTACACCATCACAATAAATCCATGTAATATAGTCTACCTACACCATCACAATAAATCCATGTAATATAGTCTACCTACACCATCACAATAAATCCATGTAATATAATCTACCTACACCATCACAATAAATCCATGTAATATAGTCTACCTACACCATCACAATAAATCCATGTAATATAGTCTACCTACACCATCACAATAAATCCATGTAATATAGCCTACACCATCACAATAAATCCATGTAATATAGTCTACACCATCACAATAAATCCATGTAATATAGCCTACACCATCACGATAAATCCATGTAATATAGCCTACACCATCACAATAAATCCATGTAATATAGTCTACTTACACCATCACAATAAATCCATGTGATATAGTCTACACCATCACAATAAATCCATGTAATATAGTCTGCCTACACCATCACAATAAATCCATGTAATGTAGTCTACACAATCACTATAAATTCATGTAATATAGTCTACTTACACCATCACAATAAATCCATGTAATATAGTCTACTTACACCATCACAATAAATCCATGTAATATAGTCTACACACATCACAATAAATCCATGTAATATAGTCTACACCATCACAATAAATCCATGTAATATAGTCTACCTACACCATCACAATAAATCCATGTAATATAGTCTGCCTACACCATCACAATAAATCCATGTAACATAGTCTACCTACACCATCACAATAAATCCATGTAATATAGTCTACACCATCACAATAAATCCATGTAACATAGTCTACCTACACCATCACAATAAATCCATGTAATATAGTCTACACCATCACAATAAATCCATGTAATATAGTCTGCCTACACCATCACAATAAATCCATGTAATATAGTCTACACCATCACAATAAATCCATGTAATATAGTCTACCTACACCATCACAATAAATCCATGTAATATAGTCTACACCATCACAATAAATCCATGTAATATAGCCTACCTACACCATCACAATAAATCCATGTAATATAGTCTACCTACACCATCACAATAAATCCATGTAATATAGTCTACACCATCACAATAAATCCATGTAATATAGTCTACCTACACCATCACAATAAATCCATGTAATATAGTCTACCTACACCATCACAATAAATCCATGTAATATAGTCTACAGCATCACAATAAATCCATGTAATATAGTCTACCTACACCATCACAATAAATCCATGTAATATAGTCTACACCATCACAATAAATCCATGTAATATAGTCTACCTACACCATCACAATAAATCCATGTAATATAGTCTACCTACACCATCACAATAAATCCATGTAATATAGTCTACACCATCACAATAAATCCATGTAATATAGTCTACCTACACCATCACAATAAATCCATGTAATATAGTCTACTTACACCATCACAATAAATCCATGTAATATAGTCTACACCATCACAATAAATCCATATAATATAGCCTACCTACACCATCACAATAAATCCATGTAATATAGTCTACCTACACCATCACAATAAATCCATGTAATATAGTCTACACCATCACAATAAATCCATGTAATATAGCCTACCTACACCATCACAATAAATCCATGTAATATAGTCTACCTACACCATCACAATAAATCCATGTAATATAGTCTACCTACACCATCACAATAAATCCATGTAATATAGTCTACCTACACCATCACAATAAATCCATGTAATATAGTCTACACCATCACAATAAATCCATGTAATATAGTCTACACCATTACAATAAATCCATGTAATATAGTCTACCTACACCATCACAATAAATCCATGTAATATAGCCTACACCATCACAATAAATCCATGTGATATAGTCTACACCATCACAATAAATCCATGTAATATAGTCTACTTACACCATCACAATAAATCCATGTAATATAGTCTACTTACACCATCACAATAAATCCATGTAATATAGTCTACACCATCACAATAAATCCATGTAATATAGTCTACACCATCACAATAAATCCATGTAATATAGTCTACTTACACCATCACAATAAATCCATGTAATATAGTCTACACCATCACAATAAATCCATGTAATATAGTCTACCTACACCATCACAATAAATCCATGTAATATAGTCTACACCATCACAATAAATCCATGTAATATAGTCTACCTACACCATCACAATAAATCCATGTGATATAGTCTACCTACACCATCACAATAAATCCATGTAATATAGTCTACCTACACCATCACAATAAATCCATGTAATATAGTCTACCTACACCATCACAATACATCCATGTAATATAGTCTACACCATCACAATAAATCCATGTAATATAGTCTACACCATCACAATAAATCCATTATCGATTTTAGACAGGTCTAAAGAAACATAATATGAAGAAAATATAGTTTATTTCAGAAGAACAGAATAACATACTCTGAGTTGTCCTCATGTTAGGTCCTGATCTGGTTATGCCATATGGCTGTGGGCTACACTAGTTCATTATGTTAGGTCCTGATCTGGCTATGCCATATGGCTGTGGGCAACACTAGTTCATTATGTTAGGTCCTGATCTGGCTATGCCATATGGCTGTGGGCTACACTAGTTCATTATGTTAGGTCCTGATCTGGCTATGCCATATGGCTGTGGGCTACACTAGTTCATTATGTTAGGTCCTGATCTGGCTATGCCATATGGCTGTGGGCTACACTAGTTCATTATGTTAGGTCCTGATCTGGCTATGCCATATGGCTGTGGGCTACACTAGTTCATTTAGCAGACAAGAATTGCTTAGAATTCAGTGGCATTATTTTATAGTATGAAGAATATAGTTGATCAAAGCTGAATAAAATATAAATTATATTTTCTCCAAAAGATTTGAGGGAGTGCGCACATCACGGACGGTTGTGATACAGCCTGGAATCAAACTAGGGTGTCTGTAGTGACGCCTCTAGCACTGAGATGCCTTAGACCGCTACGCCACTCGGGAGCCCCAGTACCCGTTACAGTAAAACAGCCCCGAGTTACAGTACAACAGCCCCGAGTTACAGTAAAACAGCCCTGAGTTACAGTACCCGTTACAGTACAACAGCCCTGAGTTACAGTACCCGTTACAGTAAAACAGCCCTGAGTTACAGTACCCGTTACAGTACAACAGCCCTGAGTTACAGTACCCGTTACAGTACAACAGCCCTGAGTTACAGTACAACAGCCCTGAGTTACAGTACCCATTACAGTAAAACAGCCCTGAGTTACAGTACCCGTTACAGTAAAACAGCCCTGAGTTACAGTACCCGTTACAGTAAAACAGCCCTGAGTTACAGTACCCGTTACAGTAAAACAGCCCTGAGTTACAGTACCCGTTACAGTAAAACAGCCCCGAGTTACAGTACCCGTTACAGTACAACAGCCCCGAGTTACAGTACCCGTTACAGTACAACAGCCCCGAGTTACAGTACCCGTTACAGTACAACAGCCCCGAGTTACAGTACCCGTTACAGTAAAACAGCCCCGAGTTACAGTACCCGTTACAGTACCCGTTACAGTAAAACAGCCCCGAGTTACAGTACCCGTTACAGTACAACAGCCCTGAGTTACAGTACAACAGCCCTGAGTTACAGTACAACAGCCCCGAGTTACAGTAAAACAGCCCCGAGTTACAGTAAAACAGCCCCGAGTTACAGTACAACAACCCTGAGTTACAGTACAACAGCCCTGAGTTGCAGTAAAACAGCCCTGAGTTACAGTAAAACAGCCCTGAGTTACAGTACCCGTTACAGTACAACAGCCCTGAGTTACAGTACCCGTTACAGTAAAACAGCCCCGAGTTACAGTACCCGTTACAGTACAACAGCCCTGAGTTACAGTACAACAGCCCTGAGTTACAGTACCCGTTACAGTACAACAGCCCTGAGTTACAGTACCCGTTACAGTAAAACAGCCCTGAGTTACAGTACCCGTTACAGTACAACAGCCCTGAGTTACAGTACCAGCCCGAGTTACGGTTACAGTACAACAGCCCTGAGTTACAGTACCCGTTACAGTACAACAGCCCTGAGTTACAGTACCCGTTACAGTAAAACAGCCCTGAGTTACAGTACCCGTTACAGTACAACAGCCCTGAGTTACAGTACCCGTTACAGTAAAACAGCCCTGAGTTACAGTACCCGTTACAGTACAACAGCCCTGAGTTACAGTACAACAGCCCCGAGTTACAGTACCCGTTACAGTACAACAGCCCTGAGTTACAGTACCCGTTACAGTACAACAGCCCCGAGTTACAGTACCCGTTACAGTACAACAGCCCTGAGTTACAGTACCCGTTACAGTAAAACAGCCCTGAGTTACAGTACAACAGCCCCGAGTTACAGTACAACAGCCCTGAGTTACAGTACCCGTTACAGTACAACAGCCCTGAGTTACAGTACCCGTTACAGTAAAACAGCCCTGAGTTACAGTACCCGTTACAGTAAAACAGCCCTGAGTTACAGTACCCGTTACAGTACAACAGCCCTGAGTTACAGTACCCGTTACAGTACAACAGCCCTGAGTTACAGTACCCGTTACAGTAAAACAGCCCTGAGTTACAGTACCCGTTACAGTACAACAGCCCTGAGTTACAGTACCCGTTACAGTACAACAGCCCTGAGTTACAGTACCCGTTACAGTAAAACAGCCCTGAGTTACAGTACCCGTTACAGTACAAAAGCCCTGAGTTACAGTACCCGTTACAGTACAACAGCCCTGAGTTACAGTACCCGTTACAGTACAACAGCCCTGAGTTACAGTACCCGTTACAGTACAACAGCCCTGAGTTACAGTACCCGTTACAGTACAACAGCCCTGAGTTACAGTACCCGTTACAGTAAAACAGCCCTGAGTTACAGTACAACAGCCCCGAGTTACAGTACAACAGCCCTGAGTTACAGTACCCGTTACAGTACAACAGCCCTGAGTTACAGTACCCGTTACAGTAAAACAGCCCTGAGTTACAGTACCCGTTACAGTACAACAGCCCTGAGTTACAGTACCCGTTACAGTACAACAGCCCTGAGTTACAGTACCCGTTACAGTACAACAGCCCTGAGTTACAGTACCCGTTACAGTACAACAGCCCTGAGTTACAGTACCCGTTACAGTAAACAGCCCTGAGTTACAGTACCCGTTACAGTACAACAGCCCTGAGTTACAGTACCCGTTACAGTACAACAGCCCTGAGTTACAGTACCCGTTACAGTACAACAGCCCTGAGTTACAGTACCCGTTACAGTACAACAGCCCTGAGTTACAGTACCCGTTACAGTAAAACAGCCCTGAGTTACAGTACCCGTTACAGTACAACAGCCCTGAGTTACAGTACCCGTTACAGTACAACAGCCCTGAGTTACAGTACCCGTTACAGTACAACAGCCCTGAGTTACAGTACCCGTTACAGTACAACAGCCCTGAGTTACAGTACCCGTTACAGTACAACAGCCCTGAGTTACAGTACCAGCCCTGAGTTACAGTACCCGTACAGTACAACAGCCCTGAGTTACAGTACCCGTTACAGTAAACAGCCCTGAGTTACAGTACCCGTTACAGTACAAAAGCCCTGAGTTACAGTACCCGTTACAGTACAACAGCCCTGAGTTACAGTACCCGTTACAGTACAACAGCCCTGAGTTACAGTACCCGTTACAGTACAACAGCCCTGAGTTACAGTACCCGTTACAGTACAACAGCCCTGAGTTACAGTACCCGTTACAGTAAAACAGCCCTGAGTTACAGTACAACAGCCCCGAGTTACAGTACAACAGCCCTGAGTTACAGTACCCGTTACAGTACAACAGCCCTGAGTTACAGTACCCGTTACAGTAAAACAGCCCTGAGTTACAGTACCCGTTACAGTACAACAGCCCTGAGTTACAGTACCCGTTACAGTACAACAGCCCTGAGTTACAGTACCCGTTACAGTACAACAGCCCTGAGTTACAGTACCCGTTACAGTACAACAGCCCTGAGTTACAGTACCCGTTACAGTAAAACAGCCCTGAGTTACAGTACCCGTTACAGTACAACAGCCCTGAGTTACAGTACCCGTTACAGTACAACAGCCCTGAGTTACAGTACCCGTTACAGTACAACAGCCCTGAGTTACAGTACCCGTTACAGTACAACAGCCCTGAGTTACAGTACCCGTTACAGTAAAACAGCCCTGAGTTACAGTACCCGTTACAGTACAACAGCCCTGAGTTACAGTACCCGTTACAGTACAACAGCCCTGAGTTACAGTACCCGTTACAGTACAACAGCCCTGAGTTACAGTACCCGTTACAGTACAACAGCCCTGAGTTACAGTACCCGTTACAGTACAACAGCCCTGAGTTACAGTACCCGTTACAGTACAACAGCCCCGAGTTACAGTACAACAGCCCTGAGTTACAGTACAACAGCCCTGAGTTACAGTACAACAGCCCTGAGTTACAGTAAAACAGCCCTGAGTTACAGTACCCGTTACAGTAAAACAGCCCTGAGTTACAGTACCCGTTACAGTAAAACAGCCCTGAGTTACAGTACCCGTTACAGTAAAACAGCCCTGAGTTACAGTACCCGTTACAGTACAACAGCCCTGAGTTACAGTACCCGTTACAGTAAAACAGCCCTGAGTTACAGTACCCGTTACAGTACAACAGCCCCGAGTTACAGTACCCGTTACAGTACAACAGCCCTGAGTTACAGTACCCGTTACAGTAAAACAGCCCTGAGTTACAGTACCCGTTACAGTAAAACACCGGGCCTCTCTGGGTTGGAACGTGGAATGTGTCACATCTGTGAGAGGGGGGTGATGATTCAGGAAGGGCGAGGGGCAGGTTCCAGTGAGGGGCAACTGAGGGTACGTCCCAAATAGTACAACAGTAGTGCACTATAAAGGGAATAAGGTACTCAGCCACAGGGGGAAGGGTTCCAGTTAGAGGAACCAGTAGAGGAACCTGTGTGAGAGGTCAAGCCTCCACTAGTCTTTCTGCTGAGAGAGGTCAAGCCTCCACTAGTCTTTCTGCTGTGAGAGGTCAAACCTCCACTAGTCTTTCTGCTGAGAGAGGTCAAACCTCCACTAGTCTTTCTGATGTGTGAGAGGTCAAACCTCCACTAGTCTTTCTGCTGAGAGAGGTCAAACCTCCACTAGTCTTTCTGCTGAGAGAGGTCAAACCTCCACTAGAGTCTTTCTGCTGTGAGAGGTCAAACCTCCACTAGTCTTTCTGCTGAGAGAGGTCAAGCCTCCACTAGTCTTTCTGCTGTGTGAGGTCAAACCTCCACTAGTCTTTCTGCTGTGAGAGGTCAAACCTCCACTAGAGTCTTTCTGCTGTGAGAGGTCAAACCTCCACTAGTCTTTCTGCTGTGAGAGGTCAAGCCTCCACTAGTCTTTCTGATGTGTGTGAGGTCAAGCCTCCACTAGTCTTTCTGATGTGTGTGAGGTCAAACCTCCACTAGTCTTTCTGCTATGTGAGGTCAAGCCTCCACTAGTCTTTCTGCTGTGAGAGGTCAAACCTCCACTAGTCTTTCTGCTGTGAGAGGTCAAACCTCCACTAGTCTTTCTGATGTGAGAGGTCAAGCCTCCACTAGTCTTTCTGCTGTGAGAGGTCAAGCCTCCACTAGTCTTTCTGCTGTGAGAGGTCAAGCCTCCACTAGTCTTTCTGCTGAGAGAGGTCAAGCCTCCACTAGTCTTTCTGCTGTGAGAGGTCAAACCTCCACTAGAGTCTTTCTGCTGTGAGAGGTCAAGCCTCCACTAGTCTTTCTGCTGTGAGAGGTCAAACCTCCACTAGTCTTTCTGCTGTGTGAGAGGTCAAACCTCCACTAGTCTTTCTGCTGTGAGAGGTCAAACCTCCACTAGTCTTTCTGCTGTGAGAGGTCAAACCTCCACTAGTATCTTTGCTCCAGGAGACCTGTACTTGGTCTGTCGCTGCTGAAGGTGACATCCCGTACTCCAAAAACATATTTAACAGCCCTCTGTTTGACCCATTTCTGAGAAACCTCCTGTCACCAAAGCCAAATCTATAAACCGGAATGTCTTACCAGTCAGTACGGGCCATACAATGTGTGAAAATAAATGTTTAAATCCAACTTCTCCAGAGTTTACCGAATTCTAACCATATCTCCCTAAAGGTGCTCTGCCATCTGGGATCACGCAGTAAAGAGGCTCGTCTACACATGACCCACTGAATATACTCCTTCAGACTGACAGGCAAAACCCTGTTAAGACAAGCACACTTCCTTCTACAACAGGAAACATTTGTCAAAGTTATCAGGAACATAACACAGTAAAGAGTGTACCATATTAATGTCCTCTGATATTTCACAACTCAGACTTGGAAGAGGGCCTTTCTTGCATGGTATTAAATATTGATTTATATTAGAGCAGACTGTCTCCTGAATTACCTTTGTGATGAGCAGTGGTTCTTGGTGCTCTCTGCCTCCTTTGAGTGTGAATCCCCATGGAGCACCCCCGGAGAGCAGGACATCTACCAGCCGCCACCCCTCCCGGCTCCTCTGATCCATGTCTTCCGGTCTCTCCATCAGCCAATGGTTGTGATCGCCATCAGAATACCGGGGCTCACTCCTACTATCCAAGGTGTCCATGGAGCTTAGAAAAACACCTCACTTGATAAAAGACAGGGGTCAGTTTTCAATAACAGAAAAAAATTAAGCATTTTCTTGATAACTGAAAAAAAAAAAAAATACTACATCACTATGCCTTCTCCTGATCACACTCCAGACTGTAACGCCCGATGTCCACCAGATACATCTGCGTTTTATTTGGCCATATGTCTAGCTCACATTTGTGTAGTTGATGTACCTGCGTCGCTTTTCAACTTGTTGGAGTATGTGTGTGTACTTCCGTTTGTACCACCGTTCTGTACAGCAAAGCAGGAGTGGAAAATATTTCACTCATGCGGCACGTAGAATGCACCGAAACCTAGTGCGGCATCCCCAGCGTAGCGTTTCGGACTGATCCATTGACAACGAAGGACTTCCGCCGGAACGCAAACAGTTTGATGAATCTGGTGGACATGAGGCGTAATGCTCTTAGTTGAGACTTAAAACATGTTGTCAGCATACAGGGTTGAACTAACGTTAGCTAAATAACTCATCCAAATAGAGTAGGACCCCTGCTTTGTGAGTCACTCTAATAAGTTATCACATGAACAAGCAAAGTTGCATCTAGTTAGTTATCTAAAATACGTTAATGTAATATTTAACTAGTCAGCTAAGATCATATTGTTCACAAACAACAAACTCGCGAAGTCTCACGCACGTCAAGCTAGTTAATGTTTGCTAGGCTAGCTCCAAACTAGCAGTCGATTAGATATTTTTCCAAACACATGGAAATACCTGGGACTTTCTGGAAACCGGTATATAAATTCAATAGAGCATTACACTTGACTTAAATAAATTAAACATTCAGGCATGAACTGTTTGCTAGAGTAATTCATCGCAGAGGTTTAAACTCGATAGTGTTAAATTTAGTTTCCAACGTTAGCTACCTGGGAATTCAATGTGTTGAAAATGACCCGATCTTGCCTGGTTTTGCTTTTGTCGACGAGCACAGCTTTCAAAGTTATGCATTCTTCATAATATTCGTCACTTGTCTTCTGACAATTAATGGACATACGTGTAATTATCTAGTTAACAAATCGTTTTCAAGCGACCCACCTTTTCCAAGAGACTAGCTAGCATGCTAGTTTATTAACCTGTGGATGCAATGGATTACACAGCAACCTGGGATTTGGACAGCTGCAGCCTGCTGTCATAGACTAGACATAACATCGTAAACGAAATCCAATGCACTTCAATGAGTATGACATGTTGAAGGCATACTTCAGGATTTTGGCAATGAGGCCTTTATCTACGTCCCCAGAGAAAGATGAATTTATGGTTACCATTTTAAGTCTCTGTCCAGTATGAAGGAAGTTAGAGATAGTATTGGCTCGCAAAACGAACTAGCATTAGCGCACTAGCTGGAAGTCTATGGATATCTGCTTGCATGCTTGCACATATAATATAAATATAAATTTTTTAATTCGCAACATATCATACGAAATGTCTGATGGACAACCACAAATTAATACATACAATACGAAACGTAACATAAAGTAAATAATTTTTAAATGTACTTTTACTAAGTTACGTCTACCGGTGACTCTAGGTTGATCTTCCAAATTGCCAACGAGCCTCTGACATATACTACAACAGCACCACCTGTTGTTGTAGACATGTAACTTTACCTCGAAAAGGATAGTAGTTTATGCACATGGAGTTTACTACCTATCGAGTAGATACTATAGACTTTAGTCTATAGAGCTCGCCAGCTTGAAGTGGGCAGGGCAAACCCGTTTTGGTGATTTCTGGTATATCATCAAAATCAATCACATCACGTTTTTGGACTCATTTAGACTTTACAGTGAAATGCTACTAGCCATTTCCCAACATTGGAGACTTAAAAAGTAAGGAAATAGAAACACAATAGATAATAATGAGGGTATAATCAAGGAGTAGCGGTACCGAGTCAATGTGCTGGGGTACCACGTCGTAATATGTACGTGTCGGTAGGGGTAATAGTCACAAGGACAGATAATCAACATAGCAGCAGCGTGTGTGTGTGTGCGTATGTGTGTATGTGTGTGTGTGTGTGTTGGAGTGTCAGTGTAGGTATATGTGAGTGTGTAGGTAGAGTCTAGTGAGTGTGCATAGACCAGTGGCGACCCATCATTCAGGGGGACACGTCATTTGAGCCCCAACTGTTTAGCATGTTATTTTGGCATTAATATGTGCATCAAAGCAAGGACCGAGAGACTGAAAAACAGCTTCTATCTCAAGGCCATCAGAGTGTTAAACAGCCACCACTAATATTGAGTGGCTGCTGCCAACATACTGACTCATCTCTAGCCACTTTAATAATGAAAGATAAATGAATGTATCACTAGCGACTTTAAACAATGCCACTTTATATAATGTTTACATACCCTACATTACTCATCTCATATGTATTTACTGTACTCTATACCATCTACTGCATCTTGCCTATGCTGTTCTGTACCATCACTCATTCATATATCTTTATGTACATATTCTTATTCATTCCTTTACACTTGTGTGTATAAGGTAGTTGTTGTGAAATTGTTGGGTTAGATTACTCGTTGGTTATTACTGCATGGTCGGAACTAGAAGCACAAGCATTTCGCTACACTCGCATTAACATCTGCTAACCATGTGTGTGTGACAAATAACATTTCATTTGTGTCACATATCAGTTTTCAAACAATGTAATAAAAAAATATATACAAACATGTTCTCTTTGCTTTCTTGAGTAAGGCAGCTCCAAAATGCAGGTGTTTCAGCCTAGCTCCGTGCTTTCTCTGGTGGTGGGGCAGCCAGAGGAAAATACAGAGCGTAGGGGTTGGTAATGTTCCCTAGTTGCGCCGTGATTGGCTCAGTGTTCTGCCACTCATGAGATTTAGAAGTGCCCATCAAATCAAATGTTATTTGTCACATACACATGGTTAGCAGATGTTAATGCGAGTGTAGCGAAATGCTTGTGCTTCTAGTTCCGACCATGCAGTAATAACCAACAAGTAATCTAACTAACAATTCCAAAACTACTGTCTTATGCACAGTGTAAGGGGATAAGAATATGTACATAAAGATATATGAATGAGTGATGGTACAGAGCAGCATAGGCAAGATACAGTAGATGGTATCGAGTACAGTATATACATATGAGATGAGTATGTAAACAAAGTGGCATAGTTAAAGTGGCTAGTGATACATGTATTACATAAGGATGCAGTAGATGATATAGAGTACAGTATATACGTATACATATGAGATGAATAATGTAGGGAACATTATATTAGATAGCATTGTTTAACGTGGCTAGTGATATATTTTACATCATTTCATATTACATAAGTGTCACGCCCTGGTCTTAGCATTTTGTGTTTATATATTTATTTGGTCAGGCCAGGGTGTGACATGGGTTTATTGTGTTGTCGTATTGGGGTTTTTGTAGGCATTGGGATTGTGGTTGATTAGGGGTGTCTAGTATAGGCTATGGCTGCCTGAGGCGGTTCTCAATCAGAGTCAGGTGATTCTCGTTGTCTCTGATTGGGAACCATATTTAGGTAGCCTGGGTTTCACTGTGTGTTTTGTGGGTGATTGTTCCTGTCTCTGTGTTAGTTATTCACCAGATAGGCTGTATAGGTTTTCACATTCCGTTTGTTGTTTTTGTATTGTTCGTGTTTATTCTTTCATTAAACATGTATCGAACTAACCACGCTGCATTTTGGTCCGACTCCTTCGACGGAAGAAAGCCGTTACAATAAGGATGCAGTAGATGATATAGAGTACAGTATATACATATTCATATGAGATGAATAATGTAGGGTATGTAAACATTATATTAGGTAGCATTGTTTAAAGTGGCTAGTGATATATTTTACATAATTTCCCATCAATTCCCATTATTAAAGTGGCTGGAGTTGAGTCAGTGTGTTGGCAGCGGCCACTCAGTGTTAGTGGTTGCTGTTTAACAGTCTGATGGCCTTGAGATAGAAGCTGTTTTTCAGTCTCTCGGTCCCAGCTTTGATGCACCTGTACTGACCTCGCCTTATGGATGATAGCGGGGTGAACAGGCAGTGGCTCGGGTGGTTGTTGTCCTTGATGATCTTTATGGCCTTCCTGTGACATCGGGTGGTGTAGGTGTCCTGGAGGGCAGGTAGTTTGCCCCCGGTGATGCGTTGTGCAGACCTCACTACCCTCTGGAGAGCCTTACGGGTTGTGGGCGGAGCAGTTGCCGTACCAGGCGGTGATACAGCCCGCCAGGATGCTCTCGATTGTGCATCTGTAGAAGTTTGTGAGTGCTTTTGGTGACAAGCCGAATTTCTTCAGCCTCCTGAGGTTGAAGAGGCGCTGCTGCGCCTTCTTCACGATGCTGTCTGTGTGAGTGGACCAATTCAGTTTGTCTGTGATGTGTACGCCGAGGAACTTAAAACTTACTACCCTCTCCACTACTGTTCCATCGATGTGGATAGGGGGGTGTTCCCTCTGCATCCAAGAAGGCCCAAGGTCATTGGCCACATATAAAATGTTATCACGTTATATCTACAGTAGCTTTGATTGGACTGATCATGTCAACATCATACATTCAAAATCTTAGCTAGCACTCATGAATCAAATCAACAATCTACAGGGAAATCCTTTTCAATCCTTGTCATATGAAGATAAATTATAGATAAAACGTATTTGTGCTCATTGGCCATTGGATATAAATATTACACAACAAGTTGGAAATCGCAAATTCAACCATTTGTGGTTTGGAAGGACTCAGTGGCTAACTGCAAGCGTTGCAATCACTAGCCTGCTATCAAATCCAACTTTATTTGTCACGTGCCGAATATGACAAGTGTTCGCCTTTACCATGAAATGCTTAATTACAAGCCCATAACCAACAGTGCAGTTAAAAAAAAATATATATATTTACCAAATAAACTTAGGTATAAAATAATAAAAAGTAACACAATAACATAACAATAACGAGGCTATATACAGGGGGTACCGGTACAGAGTCAATGTGGAGGCTTATACAGGGGGTACCGGTACAGAGTCAATGTGGAGGCTTTATACAGGGGGTACCGGTACAGAGTCAATGTGGAGGCTATATACAGGGGGTACTGGTACAGAGTCAATGTGGAGGCTATATACAGGGGGTACTGGTACAGAGTCAATGTGGAGGCTATATACTGGGGGTACCGGTACCGAGTCAGTGTGGAGGCTATATACAGGGTATTACGCTACAGAGTCAATGTGGAGACTATATACAGGGTGTTACGGTACAGAGTCAATGTGGAGGCTATATACAGGGTATTACGCTACAGAGTCAATGTGGAGGCTATATACAGGGGGTACCGGTACAGAGTCAATGTGGAGGCTATATACAGGGTGTTACCAGTACAGAGTCAATGTGGAGGCTATATACAGGGGTACCGGTACAGAGTCAATGTGGAGGCTATATACAGGGGGTACCGGTACAGAGTCAATGTGGAGGCTATATACAGGGGGTACAGAGTCAATGTGGAGGCTATATACAGGGGTACCAGTACAGAGTCAATGTGGAGGCTATATACAGGGGTACTGGTACAGAGTCAATGTGGAGGCTATATACAGGGGGTACAGGTACAGAGTCAATGTGGAGGCTATATACAGGGGTACCGGTACAGAGTCAATGTGGAGGCTATATACAGGGGGTACCAGTACAGAGTCAATGTGGAGGCTATATACAGGGGGTACCGGTACAGAGTCAATGTGGAGGCTATATACAGGGGGTACCGGTACAGAGTCAATGTGGAGGCTATATACAGGGGGTACCGGTACCGAGTCAGTCTGGAGGCTATATACAGGGTGTTACGGTACAGAGTCAATGTGGAGGCTATATACAGGGGGCACCGGTACAGAGTCAATGTGGAGGCTATATACAGGGGGCACCGGTACAGAGTCAATGTGGAGGCTATATACAGGGGGTACTGGTACAGAGTCAATGTGGAGGCTATATACAGGGTATTACGGTACAGAGTCAATGTGGAGGCTATATACAGGGGGTACCGGTACAGAGTCAATGTGGAGGCTATATACAGGGTATTACCGGTACAGAGTCAATGTGGAGGCTATATACAGGGGGTACGGTACAGAGTCAATGTGGAGGCTATATACAGGGTGTTACGGTACAGAGTCAATGTGGAGGCTATATACAGGGGGTACCGGTACAGAGTCAATGTGGAGGCTATATACAGGGGTACCGGTACAGAGTCAATGTGGAGGCTATATACAGGGGGTTACGGTACAGAGTCAATGTGGAGGCTATATACAGGGGGTACGGTACAGAGTCAATGTGGAGGCTATATACAGGGGTACCGGTACAGAGTCAATGTGGAGGCTATATACAGGGTGTTACGGTACAGAGTCAATGTGGAGGCTATATACAGGGGGCACCGGTACAGAGTCAATGTGGAGGCTATATACAGGGGGCACCGGTACAGAGTCAATGTGGAGGCTATATACAGGGTAGGTCAGAGTCAATGTGGAGGCTATATACAGGGTATTACGGTACAGAGTCAATGTGGAGGCTATATACAGGGGGTACAGAGTCAATGTGGAGGCTATATACAGGGGTACCAGTACAGAGTCAATGTGGAGGCTATATACAGGGGTACTGGTACAGAGTCAATGTGGAGGCTACATACAGGGGGTACTGGTACAGAGTCAATGTGGAGGCTATATACAGGGGGTACCGGTACAGAGTCAATGTGGAGGCTATATACAGGGGTACAGAGTCAATGTGGAGGCTATATACAGGGGGTACCGGTACAGAGTCAATGTGGAGGCTATATACAGGGGGTACCGGTACAGAGTCAATGTGGAGGCTATATACAGGGGGTACCGGTACAGAGTCAGTGTGGAGGCTATATACAGGGTGTTACGGTACAGAGTCAATGTGGAGGCTATATACAGGGGGTACCGGTACAGAGTCAATGTGGAGGCTATATACAGGGTATTACGGTACAGAGTCAATGTGGAGGCTATATACAGGGGGCGCCGGTACCGAGTCAATGTGGAGGCTATATACAGGGTGTACCGGTACCGAGTCAATGTGGAGGCTATATACAGGGGGTACCGGTACAGAGTCAATGTGGAGGCTATATACAGGGGGTACCGGTACCGAGTGGGGGGGGGTACAGGTTAGTCGAGGTAATCTGTGCATGTAGGTAGGGGTGAAGTGACTATAAATAGATAATAAACAGTGAGTAGTAGCAGTATACAAAACAAATGTAGGGGGGGGGTGTCTGTGTAAATAGTCCGGAGGCCATTTGATGAACTGTTCAGCAGTCTTATGGCTCGGGGGTAGAAGCTGTTAAGGAGCCTTTTGGTCCTAGACTTGGCTCTTCGGTACCGCTTGCCGTGCGTATCAGAGAAAACAGTCTATGACCAGGGTGACAGGAGTCTCTGACAATTTTTTGGGGCTTTCCTCTGACACGCCTATTATAAAGGTACTGGATGGCAGGATGCTTGGCTCCAGTGATGTACTGGGCCGTACGCACTACCCTCTGTAGCTTACGGTCAGATGCCGGGCAGCTGCCATATCAGGCGATGATGTAATCCTCTCGATGGTGCAGCTGTAGAATTTTTGAGGATCTGGGGACCCATGCCAAATCTTTTCAGTCTTCTGAAGGGAAAAGGTGTTGTGGTGCCCTCTTCACAACTGTCTTGTTGTGTTTGGACCATGATCACCATAGCATCTCCCACCTGTAGCACACGCTCCAGCAGGTATATCTCTCTAGTCACCCCCAAAACCAATTCTTTCTTTGGTCGCCTCTCCTTCCAGTTCTCTGCTGCCAATGACTGGAACGAACTACAAAAATCTCTGAAACTGGAAACACTTATCTCCCTCACTAGCTTTAAGCACCAACTGTCAGAGCAGCTCACAGATTACTGCACCTGTACATAGCCCACCTATAATTTAGCCCAAACAACTACCTCTTTCCCTACTGTATTTTATTTATTTATTTATTTTGCTCCTTTGCACCCCATTATTTTTATTTCTACTTTGCACATTCTTCCATTGAAAGTCTACCATTCCAGTGTTTTACTTACTATATTGTATTTACTTTGCCACCATGGCCTTTTTTTGCCTTTACCTCCCTTATCTCACCTCATTTGCTCACATCGTATATAGACTTGTTTATACTGTATTATTGACTGTATGTTTGTTTTAATCCATGTGTAACTCTGTGTCGTTGTATGTGTCGAACTGCATTGCTTTATCTTGGCCAGGTCGCAATTGTAAATGAGAACTTGTTCTCAACTAGCCTACCTGGTTGAATAAAGGTGAAATAAAAATGATAGTTTGCTGGTGATGTGGACACCAAGGAACATGAAACTCTCGACCCAGTCCACTACAGCCCCGTCAAAGTTAATGGGGGCCTGTTCGGCCCGCCTTTTCCTGTAGTCCACGATCAGCTCCTTTGTCTTGCTCACACTGAGGGAGAGGTTATTGTCCTGGCACCCCACGGCCAGGTCTCTGACCTCCTCCCTATAGGCTGTCTCATCGTTGTCGGTGATCAGGCCTACCACTATTCGGTGGAGTAGGTGTGTTGTCCAAATCTGGGTTTAAGGGTCTCCTTTCCAAGCTTAAAAGGATGAATATTCACGGGGCCAGAAAAGGTTGAATACATTGGCCATGCTGTCAATCCAGCATGACTTCTGACATATTCAAAACAACTGGAAAATCACAGACTTCAGTGAGTTCAAGACAACTGGGATCTCTGAAAATAACTAGCTCCGACTGGGAAAATACGTTTTGAAAAGCCATCCAACTTGGCATTCCAAGTCGGGAACACAGGCCTCTTTCTAGAGCTCCGACCTGAAGATCACTGACGCCATCATTCAACCTCGTTTTTTTTCAGAGTTCCCAGTTGTCTTGAAAGCACCATAAATCCAGAGAATGACAGACTTTGATGACAAAGTTTTATGACAAAATTTGCCCACAAGAAGGATCACCGCGCCACCTTCCTGTTCAAGTGAGCACAGCACAATAATGTGAGTCCAAAAAGGTCTTGTATGCTGCTACATAAATTACGTAATATGCCAGGGAGATATGTATACTGTAGCTAAGAAAGTAACTGTAAGTGTATGTTGTGTAATAAGCTGTTAGTAGCCCTTGTGCCTCACAGTAATAATTTGCTCGCTATCCCCCTCATAACTTAGCCTACTGTTCTGACTTGGTGGTGCACATATAGCCTATAGCCTGTTTTAGAGAAATGTAATCATTGAATATCGTAAGAGCTTTCATTGTCTGCTTATATGCCCCCTTTATTTATCCTACGGTTCGGACTTGGTGTACAGGCAGAATACCGTAAGAAAGGCCCATGTTCTGAATTCTGTCACTGTACATTTCAAAAGTGCTGAACAAATGATCATATTGACTACGTCCGTTTGCATTTACATTTACATTTAAGTCATTTAGCAGACGCTCTTATCCAGAGCGACTTACAAATTGGTGCTTTCACCTTATGACATCCAGTGGAACAGCCACTTTACAATAGTGCATCTAAATCTTTTAAGGGGGGGGGTGAGAAGGATTACTTTATCCTATCCTAGGTATTCCTTAAAGAGGTGGGGTTTCAGGTGTCTCCGGAAGGTGGTGATTGACTCCGCTGTCCTGGCGTCGTGAGGGAGTTTGTTCCACCATTGGGGGGCCAGAGCAGCGAACAGTTTTGACTGGGCTGAGCGGGAACTGTACTTCCTCAGTGGTAGGGAGGCGAGCAGGCCAGAGGTGGATGAACGCAGTGCCCTTGTTTGGGTGTAGGGCCTGATCAGAGCCTGGAGGTACTGAGGTGCCGTTCCCCTCACAGCTCCGTAGGCAAGCACCATGGTCTTGTAGCGGATGCGAGCTTCAACTGGAAGCCAGTGGAGAGAGCGGAGGAGCGGGGTGACGTGAGAGAACTTGGGAAGGTTGAACACCAGACGGGCTGCGGCGTTCTGGATGAGTTGTAGGGGTTTAATGGCACAGGCAGGGAGCCCAGCCAACAGCGAGTTGCAGTAATCCAGACGGGAGATGACAAGTGCCTGGATTAGGACCTGCGCCGCTTCCTGTGTGAGGCAGGGTCGTACTCTGCGGATGTTGTAGAGCATGAACCTACAGGAACGGGCCACCGCCTTGATGTTAGTTGAGAACGACAGGGTGTTGTCCAGGATCACGCCAAGGTTCTTAGCGCTCTGGGAGGAGGACACGATGGAGTTGTCAACCGTGATGGCGAGATCATGGAACGGGCAGTCCTTCCCCGGGAGGAAGAGCAGCTCCGTCTTGCCGAGGTTCAGCTTGAGGTGGTGATCCGTCATCCACACTGATATGTCTGCCAGACAGAGATGCAGAGATGCGATTCGCCACCTTGTCATCAGAGGGGGGAAAGGAGAAGATTAATTGTGTGTCGTCTGCATAGCAATGATAGGAGAGACCATGTGAGGTTATGACAGAGCCAAGTGACTTGGTGTATAGCGAGAATAGGAGAGGGCCTAGAACAGAGCCCTGGGGGACACCAGTGGTGAGAGCGCGTGGTGAGGAGACAGATTCTCGCCACGCCACCTGGTAGGAGCGACCTGTCAGGTAGGACGCAATCCAAGCATGGGCCGCGCCGGAGATGCCCAACTCGGAGAGGGTGGAGAGGAGGATCTGATGGTTCACAGTATCGAAGGCAGCCGATAGGTCTAGAAGGATGAGAGCAGAGGAGAGAGAGTTAGCTTTAGCAGTGCGGAGTGCCTCCGTGATACAGAGAAGAGCAGTCTCAGTTGAATGACTAGTCTTGAAACCTGACTGATTTGGATCAAGAAGGTCATTCTGAGAGAGATAGCGGGAGAGCTGGCCAAGGACGGCACGTTCAAGAGTTTTGGAGAGAAAAGAAAGAAGGGATACTGGTCTGTAGTTGTTGACATCAGAGGGATCGAGTGTAGGTTTTTTCAGAAGGGGTGCAACTCTCGCTCTCTTGAAGACGGGAGGGACGTAGCCAGCGGTCAGGGATGAGTTGATGAGCGAGGTGAGGTAAGGGAGAAGGTCACCGGAAATGGTCTGGAGAAGAGAGGAGGGGATAGGGTCAAGCGGGCAGGTTGTTGGGCGGCCGGCCGTCACAAGACGCGAGATGTCATCTGGAGAGAGAGGGGAGAAAGAGGTCAGAGCACAGGGTAGGGCAGTGTGAGCAGAACCAGCGGTGTCGTTTGACTTAGCAAACGAGGATCGGATGTCGTCGACCTTCTTTTCAAAATGGTTGACGAAGTCATCTGCAGAGAGGGAGGAGGGGGACGGGGGAGGAGGATTCAGGAGGGAGGAGAAGGTGGCAAAGAGCTTCCTAGGGTTAGAGGCAGATGCTTGGAATTTAGAGTGGTAGAAAGTGGCTTTAGCAGCAGAGACAGAGGAGGAAAATGTAGAGAGGAGGGAGTGAAAGGATGCCAGGTCCGCAGGGAGGCGAGTTTTCCTCCATTTCCGCTCGGCTGCCCGGAGCCCTGTTCTGTGAGCTCGCAATGAGTCGTCGAGCCACGGAGCGGGAGGGGAGGACCGAGCCGGCCTGGAGGACAGGGGACATAGAGAGTCAAAGGATGCAGAAAGGGAGGAGAGGAGGGTTGAGGAGGCAGAATCAGGAGATAGGTTGGAGAAGGTTTGAGCAGAGGGAAGAGATGATAGGATGGAAGAGGAGAGAGTAGCGGGGGAGAGAGAGCGAAGGTTGGGACGGCGCGATACCATCCGAGTAGGGGCAGTGTGGGAAGTGTTGGATGAGAGCGAGAGGGAAAAGGATACAATGTAGTGGTCGGAGACTTGGAGGGGAGTTGCAATGAGGTTAGTGGAAGAACAGCATCTAGTAAAGATGAGGTCGAGCGTATTGCCTGCCTTGTGAGTAGGGGGAAGGTGAGAGGGTGAGGTCAAAAGAGGAGAGGAGTGGAAAGAAGGAGGCAGAGGGAATGAGTCAAAGGTAGACGTGGGGAGGTTAAAGTCGCCCAGAACTGTGAGAGGTGAGCCGTCCTCAGGAAAGGAGCTTATCAAGGCATCAAGCTCATTGATGAACTCTCCGAGGGAACCTGGAGGGCGATAAATGATAAGGATGTTAAGCTTGAAAGGGCTGGTAACTGTGACAGCATGGAATTCAAAGGAGGCGATAGACAGATGGGTAAGGGGAGAAAGAGAGAATGACCACTTGGGAGAGATGAGGATCCCGGTGCCACCACCCCGCTGACCAGAAGCTCTCGCACACGTGGGCGGACGAAGAGAGAGCAGTAGGAGTAGCGGTGTTGTCTGTGGTGATCCATGTTTCCGTCAGTGCCAAGAAGTCGAGGGACTGGAGGGAGGCATAGGCTGAGATGAACTCTGCCTTGTTGGCCGCAGATCGGCAGTTCCAGAGGCTACCGGAGACCTGGAACTCCACGTGGGTCGTGCGCGCTGGGACCACGCGGTGTGGAGCGTTTGTATGGTCTGTGCAGAGAGGAGAGAACAGGGATAGACAGACACATAGTTGACAGGCTAGAGAAGAGGCTACGCTAATGCAAAGGAGATTGGAATGACAAGTGGACTACACGTCTCGAATGTTCAGAAAGTTAAGCTTACGTAGCAAGAATCTAATTGACTAAAATGATTAAAATGATACAGTACTGCTGAGGTAGGCTAGCTGGCAGTGGCTGCGTTGTTGACTTTGTAGGCTAGCTGGCAGTGGCTGCGTTGTTGACACTACACTAATCAAGTCGTTCCGTTGAGTGTAAAGTTTCTACAATGCTGCTATTCGGGGGGCTAGCTGGCAGTGTTACGTTACGTTGCGTTAAAAGAACGACAATAGCTGGCTAGCTAACCTAGAAAATCGCTCTAGACTACACAATTATCTTTGAAACAAAGACGGCTATGTAGCTAGCTATGTAGCTAGCTACGATCAAACAAATCACACCGTTGGGACTGTAATGAAATGAAATGAAAATGTGATACTACCTGTGGAGCGAAGCGGAATGCGACCGGAATGCGAAAGTTCTATTCAGTAGACGTTGGCTAGCTGTTGGCTAGCTAGGAGTGACTCCTACGTTAAGGACGACAAATAGCTGGCTAGCTAACCTCAGCAAATTAAGATAATCGCTCTAAGACTACACACTCTAAACTACACAATTATCTTGGATACGAAGACAGCAAAGACAACTATGTAGCTAGCTAACACTACACTAATCAAGTCGTTCAGTTGAGTGTGATAGTTACTACAGTGCTACGGTAGACGGTGAACGTTAGCTAGCTGGCTAGCTGCTGGGCAGATAGGAGGACGACGAAATACGATAATTACGCAATTATCTTTGATACAAAGACGGCTATGTAGCTAGCTAAGAAGAAATTGCTAAGATTAGACAAATCAAACCGTTGTACTATAATGAAATGTAATGAAATGTAATGAAAAGTTATACAACCTGCAGACCGAAGCAGACCGAAGCGCGGATGCGACCGCTCGCTCCAACCCGGAAGTACACAGTTTGCTTATTAATGTCTTTATCGAAATTACAGATTTTTTATTTTTACCCCCTTTTTCTCCCCAATTTCGTGATTAACGATCTTGTTTCATCACTGCAACGGGCTCGGGAGAGGCAAAGGTTGAGTCATGCGTCCTCCGAAACATGACCTGCCAAACCGCGCTTCTTAACACCCACTCGCTTAACCCGGAAGCCAGATGCACCAATGTGTCAGAGGAAACACTATTCAACTGACGACCGAAATCAGCCTGCAGGCGCTAGGACCGCCACAAGGAGTCGTTAGAGCGCGATGAGTCAAGTTAAGGCCCTCTGGCCAAACCCTCCCATAACCCGGACGACGTTTGGCCAATTGTGCGCTGCCCTATGGGACTCCCGGTCATGGCCGATAATGACACAGCCTGGGATCGAAAGCCCAGGCTATAGATGCTGTGCCTTAGACCACTGCACCACTTCGGAGGCCACGGATTGCCTCTTATAAGCTCGTCGTTCCCTTATGCCATAGTTTGTACATCTCACTTGTCAGTAGAAACCACATTTGTTTAAGCAAGTCAACCATATCAGCTATGTTTTTTTAAAGAGGCAGTAAATGAGGCTGAATTAGCTGTTTTGCAGCCAGACAAGTCTCCGCTGGTAGCCAGGTGTAGCAGTGGTAAGGACTCACTCCATGGTGCTGAAAAGAAAGCTCTGCTGTTGGGACAGCTTTATGCCTCTATCCCTCTCTAACTACGGGGGCTGAGTCACTGGCTTACTGGTGCTCTTCCATGCTGTCCCTAGGAGGGGTGCGTCACTGAGTGGGTTGAGTCACTGACGTGACCTTCCTGTCGGTTGGCACCCCCCCTTGGGTTGTGCAGTGGGGGAGATCTTCGTGGGCTATACTCGGCCTTGTCTCAGGATGGTAAGTTGGTGGTTGAAGGTATCCCCCTAGTGGTGTGGGGGCTGTGCTTTGGCAGTGGGGGAGATCTTTGTGGCCTATACTCGGCCTTGTCTCAGGATGGTAAGTTGGTGGTTGAAGGTATCCCCCTAGTGGTGTGGGGGCTGTGCTTTGGCAAAGTGGGTGGGGTTATATCCTGCCTGGTTGGCCCTGTCTGGGGGTATCATCGGATGGGGCCACAGTGTCTCCCGACCCCTTCTGTCTCAGCCTCCAGTATTTATGCTGCAGTAGTTTATGTGTCGGGGGCCAGGGTCAGTTTGTTATATCTGGAGTATATCTGTCTTATCCAGTGTCCTGTGTGAATTTAAGTATGCTCTCTCTAATTCTCTCTCTCTTTCTCTCTCTCGGAGGACCTGAGCCCTAGGACCATGCCTCAGGATTACCTATGATGAGTCCTTGCTGTCCCCAGTCCACCTGGTCGTGCTGCTGCTCCAGTTTCAACCGTTCTGCCTACGGCTATGGAACCCTGACCTGTTCACCGGACGTGCTACCTGTCCCAAACCTGCTGTTTTCAACTCTCTAAAGACAGAAGGAGTGGTAGAGATACTCTCAATGATCGGCTAAGAAAAGCTAACTGACATTTACTCCTGAGGTGCTGACTTGTTGCACCCTCTTCAACCAATGCAATTATTATTATGTGACCCTGCTGGTCATCTATGAACATCTTGGCCATGTTCTGTTATAATCTCCACCTGGCACAGCCAGAAGAGGACTGGCCACCCCACATAGCCTGGTTCCTCTCTAGGTTTCTTCCTGGGTTCCTGCCTTTCTAGGGAGTTTTTCCTAGCCACCGTGCTTCTACATCTGCATTGCTTGCTGTTTGGGGCTTTAGGCTGGGTTTCTGTATAGCTCTGTGACATCTGCTGATGTAAGAAGGGCTTTATAAATACATTTGATTGATTGATGTTATTATTTAACAACACAGACCCCAAAGGAAATCATGGGGAGAAAAATAGGTTTATTCAAAGAGGACAAACGAGGGATGGGAAGTAGATGGTTCATTCTCCTCTGTCCTCAGTGACTTTCTCTACAGAACAAAGTAACCGGGGGTAATTTATAACCCCCACACTAGCCTGTGGTTGACCAATTAGAAATCCTTGCAGTTAAATTGGGCCAATGGCCAAATAACAAGTATCCTATTTCAGGCTCAATGTACAGATGATTCAGACCAATGACAATGTGGCACACGTAGCCATGAGTCCAGGACTGACATTCCTACACAGATTCTAAACAGATGTTGAACTGAAAACCAACTATTTCCATTGATCGTTAATTCCCTATTGACCGTTAGTACTCTCTGTTTGTGTATTATCTTAAAAGGCATTCACTAAACCCTAAACCTCAACTAAATATTGTAATAAATAATGTGGAAATTGAGCAAGTTGAGGTGACTAACCTGCTTGGAGTAACCCTGGAACCCTTGTAAACTGTCATGGTCAAAACATATTGCTACAACAGTAGCTAAGATGGGGAGAAGTCTGTCCATAATAAAGCACTGCTCTGCCTTAACTCTATCAACAAGGCAGGTCCTACAGCCTCCAGTTTGGTCACAACTGGACTGCCGTTGTGGCACCTGGCCAGTCGTGTGGTCAGGTGCCACAGAAAGGGACAAAAAAGGGCTCAGAACAGGGCAGCACGGCTGGCCTTGGATGTACACAGAGAGCTAACATTAATAATATGTCAATCTCGCCTGGCTCAAAGTGGAGGAGAGATTTACTTCATCACTACTCTTATTTATGAGAGGTATGGACATGTTGAACGCACCAAGCTGTCTGTTTGAACTACTGGCGCACAGCCCATGCATACCTCACATGACATGCCACAAGAGGTCTCTTCACAGCCCCCAAGTCCAAAACAGACTATGGGAGGCACACAGTACTACATAGAGCCATGACTACATGGAAATCTATTCCACATCAAGTAACTGATGCAAACAGTAAAATTAGATTTTAAAAAACATAAAAAAGCACCTTAAGGAACAGCGTGTCATGTTATGTCTTGTCCCTGTGCTTTCTCTTCTCTTCGTTTCCCCCTGCTGGTCGTATTAGGTTACTATCTCTCTCTCTCTCTATCGTTCCGTTCCTGCTCCCAGCTGTTCCCTATTCTCCTAACGACCTTGTTTACTCTCTAACACCCGTCTCCTCTTTTGCCCTCTGATTAAGTCTCTATTTCTCTCTCTGTTTCTGCTTCTGTCCTTGTCGGATTCTTGTTTGCTTTGCCCTTGTTCCGTCCTGTCGTAATCTGCCTCTTCATCAGATGCTGCGTGTGAGCAGGTGTCTCTGTCCTCTACGGCCCGCTCCTACCCAGAGGGACCTGCAGTCTGTTGCCGCTAGCCCTGCAATTCTCCTCTACTACTAGAAGGAGGACTCTCCTGCAAAGATAGAGGATTTATGTTTTCCCTGTTTGGACATCTCCTGTAAAGATTGAGGATTTATGTTTTCCCTGTTTGGACATTAAAAGACTCTGTTTCTGTTGAATCGCTGTTGGGTCCTCACTCACCTGCATAACACAGCGGGGACTGTGAAGCAACAAACACTGGCACAGACACATGCATATACACACACACGATAACATACACACTATACACACACACACACACACACACACACACACATGCATATACACACGATAACATACGCACTATACACACACACACACATGGATTTAGTACTGTAGATATGTGGTAGTGGTGGAGTAGGGGCCTGAGGGCACACAGGGTGTTGTGAAATCTGTGAATGTATTGTAATGTTTTTAAAATGGTATAAAACTGCCTTAATTATGTTGGACCCCAGGAACAGTAGCTGCTGCCTTGACAGGAACTAATGGGGATCCATAATAAACCCTAGGAAGAGTAGCTGCTTCCTTGACAGGAACTAATGGGGATCCATAATAAACCCAAGGAAGAGTAGCTGCTGCCTTGACAGGAACTAATGGGGATCCATAATAAACCTCAGGAAGAGTAGCTGCTGCCTTGGCAGGAACTAATGAGGATCCATAATAAACCCCAGGAAGAGTAGCTGCTGCCTTGACAGGAACTAATGGGGATCCATAATAAACCACAGGAAGAGTAGCTGCTGCCTTGACAGGAACTAATGGGGATCCATAATAAACCCAAGGAAGAGTAGCTGCTGCCTTGACAGGAACTAATGAGGATCCATAATAAACCCCAGGAAGAGTAGCTGCTGCCTTGGCAGGAACTAATGGGGATCCATAATAAACCCCAGGAAGAGTAGCTGCTGCCTTGACAGGAACTAATGGGGATCCATAATAAACCCTAGGAAGAATAGCTGCTGCCTTGACAGGAACTAATGGGGATCCATAATAAACCCAAGGAAGAGTAGCTGCTGCCTTGACAGGAACTAATAAATACATAATAATACATAATACAAATACAAATACCTCAACCCAATCGAAAAACTTTGGGATGAATTGGATCGCCAACTGCGAGCCAGCCCTAATCACCCAGTATCAATGCCCGACCTCACTAATGCTCTTGTGGCTGAATGGAAGCAAGTCCCCACAGCAATGTTCCAACATCTAGTGGAAAGCCTTCCCCAGAAGAATGGAGGCTGTTATAGCAGCAAAAGTGGGGACCAACTCCATATTAATGCCCATGATTTTGGAAGGAGATTTTGATGAGCAGGTGTCCACATACATTCTTTGGCAACAGCTCTGGGGGACATTTCTGCAGTCAGCATGCCAATTGTACACTCCCTCAACTTGAGACATCTGTGGCTTTGTGTTGTGAGACAAAACTGCACATTTTAGAGTGGCTGTTTATTGTCCCCAGCACAGGGTGCACCTGTGTAATGATCATGCTGTTAAATCATCTTATTGATATGCCACACCTGTCAGGTGGATGGATTATCTTGGCAAAGGAGAAATGTTCACTAACAGGGATTAAAACAAATTTTACAGAGAAATACGCTTTTTGTGCATGTGGAACATTTCTGTCATTTTTTATTTCTGAGTCTGTAATACCAACATGTTTTAAGCAGACCACCATAGTGCATGTGCCCAAGAACACTAAGGTAACCTACCTAAATGACTACCGACCCATAGCACTCACGTCTGTAGCCATGACGTGCTTTGAAAGGCTGGTCATGGCTCACATCAACACCATCATCCCAGAAACCCTAGACCCACTCAAATTTGCATGCCGCCCCAACAGATGCACAGATGCAAAATCTATTGTACTCCACACTGCCTGTTCCCACCTGGACAAAAGGAACACCTATGTGAGAATGCTATTCATTGACAACAGCTCAGCGTTTAACACCATAGTGCCCTCAAAGCTCATCCATAAGCTAAGGACCCTGGGACTAATTACCTCCCTCTGAAACTGGATCTTGGACTTCTGACGGGCCGCCCCCAGGTGGTGAGGGTAGGTAGCAACACATCCGCCACGCTGATCCTCAACACAGGGGCCCCTCAGGGGTGCGTGCTCAGTCCCCTCCTGTACTCCCTGTTCACTCATGACTGCCACGGCCAGGCACGAACCCAACACCATCACTAAATTAGCCGATGACACAACAGTGGTAGGCCTGATCACCGACAACGATTAGACAGCCTATAGGGAGGAGGTCAGAGACCTGGCCGTGTGGTGCCAGAATAACAACCTCTCCCTCAACGTGATCAAGAAAAAGGAGATGATTGTGGACTATTAGGAAAAACAGGACCGAGCACGCCCCAATGTCATCGACGGGCTGCAGAGGAGCAGCCTGAGAGCTTCAAGTTCCTTGGTGTCCACATCACAAACAAACTAACACCGAGACAGTCGTGAAGAGGGCACGACATAACCTATTCCCCCTCAGGAGACTGAAAAGATTTGGCATGGGTCCTCAGATCCTCAAAAGGTTCTACAGCTGCACCATCGAGAGCATCCTGACTGGTTGCATCACTGCCTGGTATGGCAACTGCTCAGCCTCCGACCGCAAGGCACTACAGAGGGTAGTGCGTACAGCCCAGTACATCACTGGGCCAAGCTTACTGTCATCCAGAACCTCTATACCAGGCAGTGTTAGAGGAAGGCCCTAAACATTGTCAATGATTCCAGCCACCCTAGGCATAGACTGTTCTCTCTGCTACTGCATGGCAAGCTGTACCGGAGCACCAAGTCTAGGTCCAAGAGGCTTCTTAACAGCTTCTACCCCCAAGCCATGAGACTCCTGAACATCTAGTCAAATGTCTACCCAGACTATTTGCATTGCCCTCCCCCCTTTTTTTACACTGCTGCTACTCTCTGTTGTCATCTATGCATAGTCACTTTAATAACTCTACCTACACGTGCATACTACCTCAACTAACCGGTGCCCCCGCAAATTGACTCTGTATTGGTAACCCCCTGTATATTGCCTCACTATTGTTATTTTACTGCTGCTCTTTAATGACTTGTTACTGTTATCTCTTATTCTTAAATTCTTATCTGTGTTTTTTTTTTAACTGCATTGTTCATTAGGGCTCATAAATAAGCATTTCAATGTAAGGTACACCTGTTGCAGATCCTCAAAAGGTTATACAGCTGCACCATCGAGAGCATCCTGCCTGACTGGTTGCATCACTGCCTGGCAACTGTGACTAATAAAATGTAGTTTGATTTTGGTTTGAAACACACGGGAAGCACTGTCTTGTTTGAGAGCCGAGTCGCAGCCTTGCAGCGCCACCGGAAGCATCACATACATGGATGTCTATGAGGACTTGTGTCTGTATTCTGCAGGTAAATGTTGGCGCAGAGTGGAACAAATCAGCTCACATTCCTGCTGAGTACAGAGAGAGCAGGACTCCGCGTCTGTCTGAACTCACTGGTACAGATCAATAGACTGTCTGAACTCACTACTACAGATCAATAGACTGTCTGTACTCTCTACTACAGATCAATAGACTGTCTGACTGAACTCACTGCTACAGATCAATAGACTGTCTGAACTCTCTACTACAGATCAATAGACTGTCTGAACTCTCTACTACAGATCAATAGACTGTCTGAACTCACTACTACAGATCAATAGACTGTCTGACTGAACTCACTGCTACAGATCAATAGACTGTCTGAACTCACTGCTACAGATCAATAGACTGTCTGAACTCACTACTATAGATCAATAGACTGTCTGAACTCACTGCTACAGATCAATAGACTGTCTGAACTCACTGCTACAGATCAATAGACTGTCTGAACTCAATGGTACAGATCAATAGACTGTCCGAAACCTCTACTACAGATCAATAGACTGTCTGAACTCACTACGATAGATCGACTGAGTGAACTCTCTACTACAGATCAATAGACTGTCTGACTGAACTCACTGCTACGGATCAATAAACTGTCTGAACTCTCTACTACAGATCAATATACTGTCTGAACTCACTGCTACAGATCAATAGACTGTCTGACTGAACTCACTACTACAGATCAATAGACTGTCTGACTGAACTCACTACTACAGATCAATAGACTGTCTGAACTCACTGCTACAGATCAATAGACTGTCTGAACTCACCGCTACAGATCAATAGACTGTCTGAACTCACTGCTACAGATCAATAGACTGTCTGAACTCACTGCTACAGATCAATAGACTGTCTGACTGAACTCACTGCTACAGATCAATAGACTGTCTGAACTCTCTACTACAGATCAATAGACTGTCTGAACTCACCGCTACAGATCAATAGACTGTCTGAACTCACTGCTACAGATCAATAGACTGTCTGAACTCACTACTACAGATCAATAGACTGTCTGAACTCACTACTATAGATCAATAGACTGTCCGAACTCACTGCTACAGATCAGTAGACTGTCTGAACTCACTGCTACAGATCAATAGACTGTCCGAACTCTCTACTACAGATCAATAGACTGTCTGAACTCACTACGATAGATCAATAGACTGAGTGAACTCACTGCTACACAGACTATAGACTGTCTCTGACTGAACTCACTGCTACAGATCAATAAACTGTCTGAACTCTCTCTGATCAATGAACTCACTGCTACAGATCAATCGACTGTCTGAACTCTCTACTACAGATCAATAGACTGTCTGACTGAACTCACCACTACAGATCAACAGACTGTCTGACTGAACTCACTGCTACAGATCAATAGACTGTCTGAACTCTCTACTACAGATCAATAGACTGTCTGACTGAACTCACTGCTATAGATCAGTAGACTGTCTGAACTCTCTACTACAGATCAATAGACTGTCTGACTGAACTCACTGCTACAGATCAATAGACTGTCTGAACTCACTGCTACAGATCAATAGACTGTCTGAACTCACTGCTACAGATCAATAGACTGTCTGAACTCAATGCTACAGATCAATAGACTGTCCGAAATCTCTACTACAGATCAATAGACTGTCTGAACTCACTACGATAGATAGACTGAGTGAACTCTCTACTACAGATCAATAGACTGTCTGACTGAACTCACTGCTACGGATCAATAAACTGTCTGAACTCTCTACTACAGATCAATATACTGTCTGACTGAACTCACTACTACAGATCAATAGACTGTCTGAACTCACTACTACAGATCAATAGACTGTCTGAACTCACCGCTACAGATCAATAGACTGTCTGAACTCACTGCTACAGATCAATAGACTGTCTGAACTCACTGCTACAGATCAATAGACTGTCTGACTGAACTCACTACTACAGATCAATAGACTGACTGAACTCTCTACTACAGATCAATAAACTGTCTGAACTCACTACTATAGATAAATAGACTGTCTGAACTCACTGCTACAGATCAATAGACTGTCTGAACTCACTGCTACAGATCAATAGACTGTCTGAACTCACTACTATAGATCAATAGACTGTCCGAACTCACTGCTACAGATCAGTAGACTGTCTGAACTCACTGCTACAGATCAATAGACTGTCCGAACTCTCTACTACAGATCAATAGACTGTCTGAACTCACTACGATAGATCAATAGACTGAGTGAACTCACTGCTACACAGACTATAGGCTGTCCGTCTGACTGAACTCAATGCTACAGATCAATACTGTCTCTCTGACTGAACTCACTGCTACAGATCAATCGACTGTCTGAACTCTCTACTACAGGTCAATAGACTGTCTGACTGAACTCACCACTACAGATCAACAGACTGTCTGACTGAACTCACTGCTACAGATCAATAGACTGTCTGAACTCTCTACTACAGATCAATAGACTGTCCGACTGAACTCACTACTACAGATCAATAGACTGTCTGACTGAACTCACTGCTATAGATCAGTAGACTGTCTGAACTCTCTACTACAGATCAATAGACTGTCTGACTGAACTCACTGCTACAGATCAATAGACTGTCTGAACTCACTGCTACAGATCAATAGACTCTCTGAACTCACTGCTACAGATCAATATACTGTCTGAACTCTCTACTACAGATCAATAGACTGTCCGACTGAACTCACTGCTACAGATCAATAGACTGTCCGACTGAACTCACTGCTACAGATCAATAGACTGTCTGAACTCACTGCTACAGATACATAGACTGTCTGAACTCACTGCTACAGATCAATAGACTGTCTGAACTCACTGCTACAGATCAATAGACTGTCTGAACTCACTGCTACAGATCAATAGACTGTCTGAACTCACTACTATAGATCAATAGACTGTCTGAACTCACTGCTACAGATCAATAGACTGTCCGAAATCTCTACTAGATCAATAGACTGTCTGAACTCACTACAATAGATCAATAGACTGAGTGAACTCACTGCTACACAGACTATAGACTGTCCGTCTGACTGAACTCAATGCTACAGATCAATACTGTCTCTCTGACTGAACTCACTGCTACAGATCAATCGACTGTCTGAACTCTCTACTACAGATCAATAAACTGAGTTAACTCACTGCTAAACAGACTATAGACTGTCCGTAAGACTGAACTCAATGCTAGAGATCAATACTGTCTCTCTGACTGAACTTACTGCTACAGATCAATAGACTGTCTGACTGAACTCACTACTACAGATCAATAGACTGTCTGACTGAACTCACTGCTACAGATCAGTAGACTGTCTGAACTCACTGCTACAGATCAATAGACTGTCTGAACTCACTACTATAGATCAATAGACTGTCTGAACTCACTGCTACAGATCAATAGACTGTCCGAAATCTCTACTACAGATCAATAGACTGTCTGAACTCACTACGATAGATCAATAGACTGAGTGAACTCACTGCTACACAGACTATAGACTGTCCGTCTGACTGAACTCAATGCTACAGATCAATACTGTCTCTCTGACTGAACTCACTGCTACAGATCAATCGACTGTCTGAACTCTCTACTACAGATCAATAAACTGAGTTAACTCACTGCTAAACAGACTATAGACTGTCCGTCTGACTGAACTCAATGCTAGAGATCAATACTGTCTCTCTGACTGAACTCACTACTACAGATCAATAGACTGTCTGACTGAACTCACTGCTACAGATCAGTAGACTGTCTGAACTCTCTACTACAGATCAATAGAATGTCTGACTGAACTCACTGCTACAGATCAATAGACTGTCTGAACTCTCTACTACAGATCAATAGATTGTCTGAACTCACTGCTACAGATCAATAGACTGTCTGAACTCACTGCTACAGATCAATAGACTGTCTGAACTCACTGCTACAGATCAATAGACTGTCTGAACTCACTGCTACAGATCAATAAACTGTCTGAACTCTCTACTACAGATCAATAGACTGTCTGAACTCACTGCTACAGATCAATAGACTGTCTGAACTCTCTACTACAGATCAATAGACTGTCTGACTGAACTCACTGCTACAGATCAATAAACTGTCTGAACTCTCTACTACAGATCAATATACTGTCTGAACTCACTGCTACAGATCAATAGACTGTCTGACTGAACTCACTGCTACAGATCAATAGACTGTCTGACTGAACTCACTGCTACAGATCAATACTGTCTCTCTGACTGAACTCACTGCTACAGATCAATCGACTGTCTGAACTCTCTACTACAGATCAATAGACTGTCTGACTGAACTCTCTACTACAGATCAATAGACTGTCTGACTGAACTCTCTACTACAGATCAATAGACTGTCCGACTGAACTCACTGCTACAGATCAATAGACTGTCTGAACTCTCTACTACAGATCAATAGACTGTCTGACTGAACTCACTGCTACAGATCAATAGACTGTCTGACTGAACTCAATGCTACAGCTCAATAGACTGTCTGACTGAACTCACTGCTACAGATCAATAGACTGTCTGAACTCACTGCTACAGATCAATAGACTGACTGAACTCACTACTACAGATCAATAGACTGTCTGACTGAACTCACTATTACAGATCAATAGACTGCCTGAACTCTCTACTACAGATCAATAGACTGTTTGACTGAACTCACTGCTACAGATCAATAGACTGTCTGAACTCACTACGATAGATCAATAGACTGAGTGAACTCACTGCTACACAGACTATAGACTGTCCGTCTGACTGAACTCACTGCTACAGATCAATACTGTCTCTCTGACTGAACTCACTGCTACAGATCAATAGACTGTCTGACTGAACTCACTATTACAGATCAATAGACTGCCTGAACTCTCTACTACAGATCAATAGACTGTTTGACTGAACTCACTGCTACAGATCAATAGACTGTCTGAACTCACTACGATAGATCAATAGACTGAGTGAACTCACTGCTACACAGACTATAGACTGTCCGTCTGACTGAACTCACTGCTACAGATCAATACTGTCTCTCTGACTGAACTCACTGCTACAGATCAATCGACTGTCTGAACTCTCTACTACAGATCAATAGACTGTCTGACTGAACTCACTGCTACAGATCAAGACTGTCTGACTGAACTCACTGCTACAGATCAATAGACTGTCTGACTGAACTCACTGCTACAGATCAAGACTGTATGACTGAACTCACTGCTACAGATCAATACTGTCTCTCTGACTGAACTCACTGCTACAGATCAATCGACTGTCTGAACTCTCTACTACAGATCAATAGACTGTCTGACTGAACTCTCTACTACAGATCAATAGACTGTCTGACTGAACTCTCTACTACAGATCAATAGACTGTCTGAACTCTCTACTACAGATCAATAGACTGTCCGACTGAACTCACTGCTACAGATCAATAGACTGTCTGAACTCTCTACTACAGATCAATAGACTGTCTGACTGAACTCACTGCTACAGATCAATAGACTGTCTGACTGAACTCAATGCTACAGATCAATAGACTGTCTGACTGAACTCACTGCTACAGATCAATAGACTGTCTGAACTCACTGCTACAGATCAATAGACTGACTGAACTCACTACTACAGATCAATAGACTGTCTGACTGAACTCACTATTACAGATCAATAGACTGTTTGACTGAACTCACTGCTACAGATCAATAGACTGTCTGAACTCACTACGATAGATCAATAGACTGAGTGAACTCACTGCTACACAGACTATAGACTGTCCGCCTGACTGAACTCACTGCTACAGATCAATACTGTCTCTCTGACTGAACTCACTGCTACAGATCAATCGACTGTCTGAACTCTCTACTACAGATCAATAGACTGTCTGACTGAACTCACTGCTACAGATCAAGACTGTCTGACTGAACTCACTGCTACAGATCAATAGACTGTCTGACTGAACTCACTGCTACAGATCAATACTGTCTCTCTGACTGAACTCACTGCTACAGATCAATCGACTGTCTGAACTCTCTACTACAGATCAATAGACTGTCTGACTGAACTCACTGCTACAGATCAAGACTGTCTGACTGAACTCACTGCTACAGATCAATAGACTGTCTGACTGAACTCACTGCTACAGATCAATACTGTCTCTCTGACTGAACTCACTGCTACAGATCAATCGACTGTCTGAACTCTCTACTACAGATCAATAGACTGTCTGACTGAACTCTCTACTACAGATCAATAGACTGTCTGAACTCTCTACTACAGATCAATAGACTGTCCGACTGAACTCACTGCTACAGATCAATAGACTGTCTGAACTCTCTACTACAGATCAATAGACTGTCTGACTGAACTCACTGCTACAGATCAATAGACTGTCTGACTGAACTCAATGCTACAGATCAATAGACTGTCTGACTGAACTCAATGCTACAGATCAATAGACTGTCTGACTGAACTCACTGCTACAGATCAATAGACTGTCTGAACTCACTGCTACAGATCAATAGACTGACTGAACTCACTACTACAGATCAATAGACTGTCTGACTGAACTCACTATTACAGATCAATAGACTGCCTGAACTCTCTACTACAGATCAATAGACTGTTTGACTGAACTCACTGCTACAGATCAATAGACTGTCTGAACTCACTACGATAGATCAATAGACTGAGTTAACTCACTGCTACACAGACTATAGACTGTCCGTCTGACTGAACTCAATGCTACAGATCAATAGACTAGTTGAGTCTATTGAAACAGGGCCAGTTGGTTTGTTCAATCTTGCCAACTCATTGTCATGCAAAATTGTTTGTCTTGACAATAAGCAATGTAAACTACGTGGAAATGATTATTGAAGTAATAACATTGTAGGAAGTATAATTTTATTAAAGCTTATGCTGACAGTTCTGACCACTAAGTAGCTGATATTACAAACATTCTGTTTACTGTCGGTCATCATCGTATTGTATTTTATTTTGATGACAGTCACATGAATGAATAATTATATGTCAGTGATGACACTGACATACAGTACAATCCATCATAAACATGTTCCAAACTCCCCAATGCGACTGCATCGTTGACATCACAATGATTAATTACAAGGAAAGAGAGTGGGCAAACATAAAAGTAACATTAACACAATTAAAATGTCTGTTTGTTTTGTTTTTATTTCTATGGTTGGATCACACACGTGCAGCGCAGTCCTGAAAGACAACACGGGGGAAGGCATTAAAGTTTGCTACAATTTGTACCTACAGTACAGTTAAGAGGCGCTTCTTTTGAAACTGGAACACTTCATTAAAGGGAAGGTAACTTTGGAGTGTCAGTCATGTGAGGTTGGATGCTTCAGTATGTCATCACACAGTTCAATATACACCTGAACACACAGTACAGGTGAGTACACACAGTACAGGTGAGTACAGTATAACGCGGGTCACGTCCCAAATGGCACCCTAATCTGTTTATAGTGCACTACAGTAGGACCAAAATAAAATGACCCTCGGGGCGCCAGTTGGGGAACCCTGCTTTAGAATCATGGAGGGAAGAAGCCTCTGGCATATGTCCTCTCATCATGATAAACAATAACAATATGCATCCCGGATGGCACACTATTCACCATATAGTGCACTACTGTTGACCAGGGCCCATAGGGAACATAGGGACCAGGGCCCATAGGGAACAGGGCCCATAGGGAATACAGGGATCAAAGCCCATAGGGAACATAGGGACCAGGGCCCATAGGGAACAGGGCCCATAGGGAATACAGGGATCAAAGCCCATAGGGAACATAGGGACCAGGGCCCATAGGGACCAGGGCCCATAGGGAACATAGGGACCAGGGCCCATAGGGAACAGGGCCCATAGGGAATATAGGGATCAAAGCCCATAGGGAATATAGGGATCAGGGCCCATAGGGAATATAGGGATCAAAGCCCATAGGGAACATAGGGATCAGGGCCCATAGGGAATATAGGGAACAGAGCCCATAGGGAATATAGGGATCAAAGCCCATAGGGAACATAGGGATCAGGGCCCATAGGGAATACAGGGAGCAGGGCCCATATGGAATATATAGGGATCAGGGCCCATATGGAATATAGGGAACAGGGCCCATATGGAAAATAGGGATCAGGGCCCATAGGGAATATAGGGATCAGGGCCCATAGGGAATTTAGGGATCAGGGCACATAGGGAATTTAGGGATCAGGGCCCATAGGGAAAATAGGGATCAGGGCCCATATGGAAAATAGGGATCAGGGCCCATAGGAACAGGGCCCATAGGGAATATAGGGAACAGGACCCATAGGGAATGTAGGGATCAAAGCCCATAGGGAATATAGGGATCAGGGCCCATAGGGAATATAGGGATCAAAGCCAATAGGGAACATAGGGATCAGGGCCCATAGGGAATATAGGGAACAGGGCCCATAGGGAATATAGGGATCAAAGCCCATAGGGAACATCGGGATCAGGGCCCATAGGGAATACAGGGAGCAGGGCCCATATGGAATATATAGGGATCAGGGCCCATATGGAATATAGGGAACAGGGCCCATATGGAAAATAGGGATCAGGGCCCATAGGGAATATAGGGATCAGGGCCCATAGGGAATTTAGGGATCAGGGCCCATAGGGAATTTGGGGAACAGGGCCCATAGGGAAAATAGGGATCAGGGCCCATATGGAAAATAGGGATCAGGGCCCATAGGAACAGGGCCCATAGGGAATATAGGGAACAGGGCCCATAGGGAATATAGGGATCAAAGCCCATAGGGAATATAGGGATCAGGGCCCATAGGGAATATAGGGAACAGGGCCCATAGGGAATATAGGGATCAAAGCCCATAGGGAACATAGGGATCAGGGCCCATAGGGAATATAGGGAACAGGGCCCATAGGGAACAGGGCCCATAGGGAATATAGGGAAAAGGCCCATAGGGAATATAGGGATCAGGGCCCATAGGGAAGATAGGGATCAAAGCCCATAGGGAATATAGGGATCAGGGCCCATAGGGAACAGGGCCCATAGGGAATATAGGGAACAGGACCCATAGGAAATATAGGGATCAGGGCCCATAGGGAATATAGGGATCAGGGCCCATAGGGAATCTAGGGAAAATGCCCATAGGGAATATAGGGATCAGGGCCCATAGGGAATATAGGGATCAGGGCCCATAGGGAATATAGGGATCAGGGCCCATAGGGAACAGGGCCCATAGGGAATATAGGGAAAAGGCCCATAGGGAATATAGGGATCATGGCCAATAGGGAATATAGGGATCAGGGCCCATAGGGAATATAGGGATCAGGGCCCATAGGGAATATAGGGATCAGAGCCCATAGGGAACATAGGGATCAGGGCCCATAGGGAACATAGGGAATATAGGGATCAGGGCCCATAGGGAACAGGGACTGAACCACTAGGGAAATATAGGGATCCCATAGGGGGAACAGGGCCCATAGGGAATATAGGGATCAGGGCCCATAGGGAATATAGGGATCAGGGCCCATAGGGAATATAGGGATCAGGGCCCATAGGGAATATAGGGATCAGGGCCCATAGGGAACATAGGGATCAGGGCCCATAGGGAAGATAGGGATCAAAGCCCATAGGGAACATAGGGATCAGGGCCCATAGGGAACAGGGCCCATAGGGAATATAGGGATCATGGCCCATAGGGAATATAGGGATCAGGGCCCATAGGGAATATAGGGATCAGGGCCCATAGGGAATATAGGGATCAGGGCCCATAGGGAATATAGGGATCAGGGCCCATAGGGAATATAGGGATCAGAGCCCATAGGGAACATAGGGATCAGGGCCCATAGGGAACAGGGCCCATAGGGAATATAGGGATCAGGGCCCATAGGGAATATAGGGATCAGGGCCCATAGGGAACACAGGGATCAGAGCCCATAGGGAATATAGGGATCAGGGCCCATAGAGAACATAGGGATCAGGGCCCATAGAGAACATAGGGATCAGGGCCCATAGGGGATATAGGGATCAGAGCCCATAGGGAATGTAGGGATCAGAGCCCATAGGGAATGTATGGATCAGGGCCCCACTATATAGGGAATAGGGTGCCATTTGGGACTAATTAGCTTGTCTGTCCTCCTCAGGCAATACTTATACAGAAGTTTAACCATGCTCTTTGTTTTTGTTCAGTGCTGCTAGGGACAGACATACAGTTGAAGTCGGAAGTTTACATACACTTAGGTTGACTGTGCCTTTAAACATCTTGGAAAATTCAAGAAAATTATTTAATGGCTTTAGAAGCTTCTGATAGGCTAATTGACATCATTTGAGTCAATTGGAGGTGTACCTGTGGATGTATTTCAAGGCCTACCTTCAAACTCAGTGACTCTATGCTTGACATCATGTGAAAATCAAAAGACCTCAGATTTTTTTTTTTGTAGACCTCCACAAGTCTGGTTCATCCTTGGTAGCAATTTCCAAATGCCTGAAGGTACCACGTTCATCTGTACAAGCAATAGTACGCAAGTATAAACACCATGGGACCACGCAGCCGTCATACCGCTCAGGAAGGAGACGCGTTCTGTCTCCTAGAGATGAACGTACTTTGGTGCAAAAAGTGCAAATCAATCCCAGAACAACAGCAAAGGACCTTGTGAAGATGCTGGAGGAAACAGGTACAAAAGTATCTATATCCACAGTAAAACAAGGTCTATATCGAAATAACCTGAAAGGCCGCTCAGCAAGGAAGAAGCTACTGCTCCAAAACCGCCATAAAAAGCCAGACTATGGTTTGCAACTGCACATGGGGACAAAGATCGTACTTTTTGGAGAAATGTCCTCTGGTCGGATGAAATAAAAATAGAACTGTTTGGTCATAATGACCATTGTTATTTTTGCAGGAAAAAGGGGGATGCTTGCAAGCCGAAGAACACCATCCCATCCGTGAAGCACAGGGGCGGCAGCATTATGTTGTGGGGGTGCTTTGCTGCAGGAGGGACTGGTGCACTTCACAAAATAGATGGCATCATGAGGCAGGAAAATTATGTGGATATATTGAAGCAACAGCTCAAGACATCAATTAAAGCTTGGTCGCAAATGGGTCTTCCAAATGGACAAGAGCCCAAGCATACATCCAAAGCTGTGGCAAAATGGCTTAAGGACAACAGAGTCAAGGTATTGGAGTGGCCATCACAAAGCCCTGACCTCAATCCTATAGAAAATCTGTGGGCAGAACTGAAAAAGCATGTGCGAGTAAGGAGTCCTACAAACCTGATTTAGTTACACCAGCTCTGTCAGGACGAATGGGCCAAAATTCACCCAACTTATTGTGGGAAGCTTGTGGAAGGCTACCCAAAACATTTGACCCAAGTTAAACAATTTAAAGGCATAGCTAACAGATACTAATTGAGTGTATGTAAACTTCTGACCCACTGGGAATGTGATCAAATAAATTAAAGCTGAAATCAATAATTCTCTCTACTATTATTCTGACATTTCACATTCTTAAAATAAAGTGGTGATCCTAACTGACCTAAGACAGGGAATATTTATGAGGATTTAATGTCAGGAATTGTGAAAAACGGAGTATAAATGTATTTGGCTAAGGTGTATGGAAACTTCCGACTTCAACTGTAAGTTATCACACAGTGTTCCAGGACAACAGTCAGTTCACAGAACAGTTCAAACACATCCAGCTGAAAAGGCAGAGACAGTCACAAGCTGCCGTGACTGAAGCAGAGACGATTGAGGTCTGTGCCTCACATGTTCAGTCCTTCTGTGTATTCTAGGACTGTAGATCAACACAGCAGATAAAACAGCAGATAAAACAGTGTTAACAACAAATCATAGAAGATCTGTCTCCGGTTGAATCCTATAAAGATCCAGGTAAAGTATTTCACTGGTCCCAGATCAGCAACAGGTTCTAATCTGGAGGGTGAGGATGTCTTCAGAGCAGAGGTCCATTCTGACTGTTAGGTCACTGCCAAACAGAGATTTTGTGTCTGAAAATTACAGATTGACTGAAGGACCACAGAGATGGTCTCAAAGAACATCGTATTTTTATGGATGCAACTTGTCCGAAAATAGTTGACTTGAGTTTAATTTACGACAGACAAAAACAGACACTATGATTTAATCCATATTTATGAGTCTTTGTGTGGCTGAAGCCTTATGGTTTAAATCGGCTGTCGGTCCTCCAGTCCAGTGGGGGCGCTGTGCTGTTAGATGGGGATAGAGACGATGGTCGGTAGCTTCCCAATAGGAGGAGGGTTGTATTTCTCTATTCTCATCAGGCGACGTAGGACGTCATCTCTGTCCCTAGGCCAGCTGTAGACATGAGTGTTCTGGAGCCACGTAGGGACGTGACACTGAGGGAGAGAGAGAGAGGAGTGAGCTTCACAATAAACACTACTACAGATGGATGAGACAGATATTTCACCGGATGTATAAATGTGAGACATCCGGTTGGTGTTTCCTCTCACTACCAAATATGGTGATGAGAGGAAGCCCGTTTGCCGGCAGTGGGAGAAGGTTGAGATGGACTTTGGCCGAAATTCTGCTAATTTCCTCATCAATGAAACATTTGATCTCCATACAGTTTTCTGTTTCCAAAACTAGAATCTATAAGAAACAGAGTGCACTACGTTTGGTAGACTTGACTTACCTAAGTGTTTATAGAGATGACATTGTTTAGGACGAGTGCACTAGATAGTGGCCGTTTTCCTAATGAACGTCATGCATATTTATAAGGCCCAAATGGTCTTCATCTTACAGGTGGTAGCTAGCTGGCTAGTTTGTCCCAAGTAGATAGTTACAAATAGTTACTTAAAGTTAACTACATCAACTCAAGTGTTGAAGTCCCTCTTCTCCAACACTTCAGTCCAACGTCTGCATCTCATTTTGAAGTAAATTTGAAAATGATGGATATGTATTTTATTGACGTCACTAAGTCATCTGATTGACATCTGATAGAACAATAAACGCGGCTTTGAAAAACCCATCTCAACACTTGATCCAATCTACTCGGCACACTCGCATTGGAAACGACAAGATGTGGTCTATCTTAGTAGAACATCTTTGACACAACTGTAGTCCAAGTATGGGTAGCTGCAGGCCAGTATGGTGACTGGAGTATGGGTAGCTGCAGGCCAATATGGTGACTGGAGTATGGGTAGCTGCAGGCCAATATGGTGACTGGAGTATGGGTAGCTGTAGCCCAAAATGGTGACTGGAGTATGGGTAGCTGTAGCCCAAAATGGTGACTGGAGTATGGGTAGCTGCAGCCCAATATGGTGACTGGAGTATGGGTAGCTGCAGCCCAATATGGTGACTGGAGTATGGGTAGCTGCAGCCCAAAATGGTGACTGGAGTATGGGTAGCTGCAGCCCAAAATGGTGACTGGAGTATGGGTAGCTGCAGGCCAATATGGTGACTGGAGTATGGGTAGCTGCAGGCCAATATGGTGACTGGAGTATGGGTAGCTGCAGCCCAATATGGTGACTGGAGTATGGGTAGCTGTCCCCCAGTATGGTGACTGGAGTATGGGTAGCTGCAGGCCAATATGGTGACTGGAGTATGGGTAGCTGCAGCCCATATGGTGACTGGAGTATGGGTAGCTGTCCCCAGTATGGTGACTGGAGTATGGGTAGCTGTCCCCCAGTATGGTGACTGGAGTATGGGTAGCTGTCCCCCAATATGGTGACTGGAGTATGGGTAGCTGCAGGACAATATGGTGACTGGAGTATGGGTAGCTGTCCCCAGTATGGTGACTGGAGTATGGGTAGCTGTCCCCCAGTATGGTGACTGGAGTATGGGTAGCTGTCCCCCAGTATGGTGACTGGAGTATGGGTAGCTGTCCCCCAGTATGGTGACTGGAGTATGGGTAGCTGTCCCCAGTATGGTGACTGGAGTATGGGTAGCTGTCCCCCAGTATGGTGACTGGAGTATGGGTAGCTGTCCCCCAGTATGGTGACTGGAGTATGGGTAGCTGTCCCCCAGTATGGTGACTGGAGTATGGGTAGCTGTCCCCCAGTATGGTGACTGGAGTATGGGTAGCTGCAGGACAATATGGTCCCTGGAGTATATGGTATGGTGACTGGAGTATGGGTAGCTGCAGGCCAATATGGTGACTGGAGTATGGGTAGCTGCAGGACAATATGGTGACTGGAGTATGGGTAGCTGTCCCCCAGTATGGTGACTGGAGTATGGGTAGCTGTCCCCCAGTATGGTGACTGGAGTATGGGTAGCTGCAGGACAATATGGTGACTGGAGTATGGGTAGCTGCAGGCCAATATGGTGACTGGAGTATGGGTAGCTGTCCCCAGTATGGTGACTGGAGTATGGGTAGCTGTCCCCCAGTATGGTGACTGGAGTATGGGTAGCTGCAGGACAATATGGTGACTGGAGTATGGGTAGCTGCAGGACAATCAGGACAGTATGGTGACTGGAGTATGGGTAGCTGTCCCCCAGGATGGTGACTGGAGTATGGGTAGCTGTCCCCCAGTATGGTGACTGGAGTATGGGTAGCTGCAGGACAATATGGTGACTGGAGTATGGGTAGCTGCAGGACAATATGGTGACTGGAGTATGGGTAGCTGTCCCCCAGTATGGTGACTGGAGTATGGGTAGCTGTCCCCCAGTATGGTGACTGGAGTATGGGTAGCTGCAGGACAATATGGTGACTGGAGTATGGGTAGCTGCAGGACAATATGGTGACTGGAGTATGGGTAGCTGCAGGACAATATGGTGACTGGAGTATGGGTAGCTGCAGGACAATATGACGACTTGAGTATGGGTAGCTGCAGGCCAATATGGTGACTGGAGTATGGGTAGCTGTCCCCCAGTATGGTGACTGGAGTATGGGTAGCTGTCCCCCAGTATGGTGACTGGAGTATGGGTAGCTGCAGGACAATATGGTGACTGGAGTATGGGTAGCTGCAGCCCAAAATGGTGACTGGAGTATGGGTAGCTGCAGCCCAAAATGGTGACTGGAGTATGGGTAGCTGTCCCCCAGTATGGTGACTGGAGTATGGGTAGCTGCAGGCCAATATGGTGACTGGAGTATGGGTAGCTGCAGCCCAGTATGGTGACTGGAGTATGGGTAGCTGTCCCCCAGTATGGTGACTGGAGTATGGGTAGCTGTCCCCCAGTATGGTGACTGGAGTATGGGTAGCTGTCCCCCAGTATGGTGACTGGAGTATGGGTAGCTGTCCCCCAATATGGTGACTGGAGTATGGGTAGCTGCAGGACAATATGG